>NW_006282378.1:993657-995576 GCF_000327345.1 Myotis davidii
AATCGCCATGACAGGTCCCTCCCGCCCTTTGATTGCCATGGCCTGCACTCTGGCCCTCCTGCCCTCCAATTGCCATGGCGATCAGGGCTGCAGGCCAGCCGGCAACCCCAGCTTTCCCAGGGCGATCACCCGCTGGGGGGTGGGGAAAGGCAGCCATTGCCCACCCCCCAACTCTTGCCTGCCGCCTGGGTTGCCGATCACCATTCTTCAGTCCTTCCCCTTTAGCCTCTCATCATTGCGAGTATGCAAATTAACCGCCATCTTTGTTGGCGGTTACCGCCATCTTGGCTGTCAGTTAATTTGCATATCTCGCTGATTAGCCAAGGGGAAGGGTAGCCGTTGTATGTCAATTACCATGTTTCTGTTTTATTAGATAGGATTAATGGAATGTCTTCCTGGTAAATTATAGAGTTAGTCAATATTATAAGTTCCTTAGTGGTTTTTACTTAGAATAATATTTTGTCTAATATTAATAATATTACAACTTTTTTGTCAGCATTTTCCTGGATACCACTTTATACTCTTCATTTTCAAACTTTCTGTAGCATATTATATTAATTGTGTAGTGTCAGATTATTAAAATTTAGTCTTAAAGCCTCTGTATTTCAATTGATTAGCTTAATTTATTTCATTTATTATAATTCTAGAAATTGTTAGATATATTCTTATTTTTATTTTCTATTTATTAAAATTTCTTACCCTATTTGTTTCTTGGCCAGTTTTCAGTTTGACCAAATTTTTCTGTTTTATTTTTTATTTAGAAAGTTATATATACACCATTTCTATTTATACAACAGTAAACCTTAATGTTAACAACTTAATGTTATTTTTGGTAAGTAATCCAAATCTAGATATAAAAGTACAAAACAGTGCTACATTATTAAAACATGCAATTCTCTATTTACCCAAGATTCTTGCTTCTTAGAAGCAATTACTTTGAACTCTTTTACCTGTTTTTCATGTTACTTACCTGCATATTTCTGCCGTATTATATGTAAATGCATATGACAGTATTTTTTACTCCCTAAATTCTAGGCATTATCTCTCGCCTTTTTAGCTCACTTATAACAATATCTATATACACATAAGCACAAATATAATCACATACTTCTATTGTCATTTTCCCAGTCAAAATTAAATCAGTGTTCAGAACATATCCTATATAATAAAACCCTAATATGCAAATCGACCCAATGGCAGAACCACTGGTCACTTGTGCACATTGACCACCAGGGGGCAGACACTCAATGCAGGCACTGCCCTGGTGGTAAGTGCACTCCCACAGCCAAAAGTCAGGCTCACTGCTGTCTAGAGCAGCAGTGGTGGCGGGAGCCTCTCCTGCCTCCTCTGCAGGCTGGTGATAAGGAGCAAGGGGTCCTGGACTGCGAGAGCCCAGACTGTGAGAGGGATGTCCCGGACTGCGAGAGAGCACAGGCCAGGCTGAGGTACCACTACCCCCGCCCCACCGAGTGTATGAATTATATGCACTGAGCCTCTAGTATTATTATAATATGCAAATTTTTATAATTGAGCTATGCAGCACACAATGTGTGTATATCTTTCAGTGCAATTTTTGTTCTCTCACTAAATTTTAGTAATTAAACCTTTTTACTTGTTTAGTTTTCAGGTATCGATAATTAATCAAGCTTTAAATCTTTCACCAGAATAGTAAAACCTTTTATATATAGTTTATCATAGTCAAACATGTCAGGTAATATTCTCAAGTCATTTTTATCTATCTATCTATCTATCTATCTATCTATCTATCTATTGTAGTTAGTTGGCCTGCTAGTTAGTAATTTTTTAATTTCATATTTATTTTTTTCTAACTTTTCAATTATATTTGGCATTCAATGTTATTTTATATTTGTTTCAGGTGTATAACGTAGTGATTAGACAATTATATAACTTACAAATTG
>NW_006282378.1:995816-996691 GCF_000327345.1 Myotis davidii
AAGTAAATCACATGTTTTTATTTGTCTGAGTTACTTCATTTAGCATAATACCCTCCAGATCTCTCCATGTTGTCACAAATAATAAGATTTTATTCTTTTATTTATTTATTTTTTTGGTGCTTAGTAATTTATTGTCATTAATATCTTCTCCCTTTTTAAATTTTCTTTATTGATTAAAGTATTCCATATGTGTCATTATTCCCCCATTGCTCCCCCACCCCCAGCTCATGCCCTCACCCCCCTAGTGTCTCTTCCCATTAGATTTTATTCTTTTTATGGTTGAGTAATATTTCATTGTATATATGTACCACTATTTTTTATCCAATTATCTAATAATGGACATTTGGGTTGCTTCCATGTTTTGGATATTGCAAATAACACTGCAAGGAACATAGATGTGCATATATCTTTCAAATTAGTGTTTTGGTTTTCTTCAGATATATCCCGGAAGTAGAATTGCTGGGTCATGAGGTAGTTCCATTGTTAATTTTTTGAAAACAAAAACGAACAAACAAACCCTCACTATTTTTCATAGCGGCTTCACCAATTTCAATCCTAAAAGTGCACGATATTGAACCAATTTGCAGATATTGAACCAATGTGTCATCTTTTTAGTGTATTTCTAAATTTCTTTTGCTTGGATTTTGTTGAGGATATTTGTTTTTAAGCTCTTTAGGGCTATTGGACCGTACTTTTCCTTTAATGTCTTTTTCTGGTTTTGGAATCAGAGTAATGATGGTCTCATACAATGAGCTTGGGAGCCTTTTAGTACCTTCAATTTTTGGGATGCCTCTTCAATAATTTCCTGAGAACAAGAATATGGAATGTAAATTTTTTGTAATATTACTTCTTTATAGGTATCTTTCTTATATTTG
>NW_006282378.1:997005-998276 GCF_000327345.1 Myotis davidii
GATATTGAACCAATTTGCAGATATTGAACCAATGTATCATCTTTTTAATGTATTTCTAAATTTGTTTTGCTTGGATTTTGTTGAGGATATTTGCCTTTAAGCTCATTAGGGCTATTGGACCATACTTTTCCTTTTCCTTGTAATGTCTTTTTCCTTTCCCTTGTAATGATGGTCTCATACAATGAGCTTGGGAGCCTTTTATTACCTTCAATTTTTGGGGCACCTCTTCAATAATTTCCTGAGAACAAGAATATGGAATGTAAATTTTTTGTAATATTACTTCTTTATAGGTATCTTTCTTATATTTGTATATGTTGGAAATAGTTTGCTGAATGTTAATACTATTACTCACAGCAATAGTATTGTCATTTGCACCAGTTATTTTCCTTCATAATTGAAGGCACTGCTTCATTGTTTTCTAACTTCTTGTGTGACTGGAAAAACTTCCAATTTCTTTTAAATGTTTAGTCTTTTTAATATAATGTTCTTTCACCTCTCTCATTTTGGAACCTTCTGGAATTTTTCTTAATCCTTAGAGTTTGGGTATTAGAAGATGATACTCTTCAATGTGTAAACACTTTTTTTCCCCCCAGTGTGCTAGTCACTCAATCTGGAAATTCATGATCTTCCATATTTTGAAATATAAGTTTTATTGATGTTTTCTCTCTTTTATTTTCTCTGTTCATTTTGGAACTCATATTTGTTGGACACTAAACTTCTTCTATCAATCCTGACATTTTCTATTTTCTCTCTTTTATTATCTAACTGTTTTTCTTCTTTACTACATTTTCTGGAAGATTTCCTCAACATTCTTTTCTAATCTTTGAATTTATTAATTAAATAAATTGTCTTTTTAAAAATATTTATTGTTATTGAAGTCTGTTTTTATTTTATTGATGCACTCTATTCCTTTATCTCTTAAAGGATCATATATATACTAGAGGCCCGGTGCACAAAAATTTGTGCACTCCAGGGCGGGGCATCCCTCAGCCCGGCCTGTGCCCTCTCGAAGGGGGATGTCCACCTGCTGGCTTAGGCCTGCTCCCCGGGGGATTGGGCCTAAGCTGGCAGTCAGACATCCCTCTAGCAGCCCGGGAACCCTCAGGGGATGTCCACTTGCCAATGGGGAGCAGGCCTAAGCTGCAGTCAGACATCCTTAGAGCTGCTGAGGAGGCAGGAGAGGCCCCCCCCACTGCCACTGCGCTCGCAGCTGTGGTCAGCCCAGCTTGTGGCTGAGCAGAGCTCCCCCTGTGTGAGTGTACTGACCACCC
>NW_006282378.1:998441-999905 GCF_000327345.1 Myotis davidii
AGGCCTTCAACCTCTCCTTTTTTTCTTTCTTTCTTTTTTTTTCAGTGCCTCCTTGAGTGGAAGCCAGGGCCAGCCCGGGTGGGCGGGAAGCGTGGCTTCCTCCATCTCTGGGGGCAACCCAAGCCTCCTGCTCGCTCCAGCTCCATGGCTGCTGCCATCTTAGTTGGGTTAATTTGCATAATCGCTCCTGATTGGCTTGTGGGCGTGGTTTGTAGGCATGGCTTGAGTGTAGCTGAGGGATGGCTAATTTGCATGTTTCTCTTTTATTATATAGGATATGTAGATACATATATACGTAGATATATATGCAGGTATATATATATATAAAATATATATATAAAACATATATATATATAAAATATATATGCAGCATTTCTCTAATATTCTTTCTAATTTCTGAACACCTTGTTGCAAGATTGTAAGAGTCAAAGGAGGAAAAGGAGACTGGGAAGAAAGTCTCTCTGCTTCATATATAAAATATTTCTTAATTATTTTATTTTCTACTAGCATTTCCCTTCAGTTCTGCAAATATCTCTGGAAAATATAAATCTCCAGTATTTTACTTGAATGTGAGAAAGACATTGACCTTACTATGCAGAGTAAGAATGAAACCTCCACTCTATATATTCTGGAAGAACCACATTTAGAGAATTAAGAAAATTGGAATAAAGCCATTGTCAAGAACTGTGAAGTGCCTGAGTTTTACCTTTCTTGCAGGCTTACAGTTTCGCCTTCCACTTTTTCATAAGCTCAGGCAGAAGGCATGACACTCCTGGGTCTGAGACAAGAGGCATTATTACTCACAGCAATAGTATTGTCATTTGCACCAGTTCTTACAGAAGAACACAAAGGGAGCCTGGAAACATCTTAATATGCAGTGACTTGCATTAGAAACGTGGGGCTCTGACTCTGGGGAACTTGAATCTGCTGTAATGTTCATTAAACGTGCCTATTCTTTGCTTCAGAGGAAGACACCATCTCTGTCTTCTAAGGCTGTTAACTATACAAATATTCTTGCAATAACCATCTGGAGCGGTAGCAATCAGAGCCTCTGCTCACAAGACATGCAGAATACAAGAGCCCCAAGGAGAAGTCACGGGTCAAATATGTACAGCAAAATCTCATGGGGAAGGGTGGTGTGCTCTGTGTTGCAGTGGGTGGGGGTAAATGTTGGCTTCAATCATAAAGTATAGATACATTGAGCAGCACATATGGGAGAAAACAGCATGGCTTTTATAAGGGGAATGTATTCTTTAAAAGCCTAGATGAGCCAGACCGGTTTGGCTCAGTGGATAGAGCGTCAGCCTGCGGACTGAAGGGTCCCAGGTTCGATTCCAGTCAGGGGCATGTACCTTGGTTGCGGGCACATCCCCAGTAGAAGGTGTGCAGGAGGCGGCTGGTTGATGTTTCTCTCTCATCGATGTTTCTAACTCTCTATCCCTCTCCCTTCCTCTCTGTAAAAAA
>NW_006282378.1:1000116-1005017 GCF_000327345.1 Myotis davidii
CTTTAAAGAAATAATTTAATTTTGGTTTCAAAAACTTGGAAAGGCTCTATCTCTAAAATTTGAGCCATTAAAATAATTAAAAACTTTTATCTAATATGGGTAGATTAGAGTTTGGTAATAAAGGGTATATGGTTATTTATCTTAATGAGAATGTGTACACTTCTCAAAGTTATAAAGATATGAAGTTAATGAAAATAAATGGAAAGAATTTCTTTGCAGCTCACAGGAAGAGGAAGGTAAAATTCAGTAAAAAGTGAAAAATAATACATTAAATAAAAGGTCGTAGCGTCTGATAAAGCACAAATGGCTTTCTTAGGAAGGGGACGCCCAGAGCAGGAGCAGTCATGAGTTTCTCTTTAATAGTTAGGAAGGCCTTTTGGGTCCTGGCCAGTGTGGCTCAGTGGTTGAGCATCATCTATGTACCAAAAGGTCGCTGGTTTGATTCCTGGTCAGGACACATACCCAGGTTGCAGGTTCATGTGGGAGGCAACCGATCACTGTTTCTCTCCCTCTGCCTTTACACTATTGTAAAATCAATAAAAACATTAAGGAAAAGGAGGAGGAGGAGGAGGAGGAGGAGGAGGAGTCGTTGTTCCAGTCTAGGGACTCTAGGTCTGTTCACTTTAAAGCCACATAAAGCAGTTTTTCAATCAGTTCAAAGTTGGGGATCCGTATCCTGCAAAATCTTAATTGATGATGGGTGGCTGCTATGGCTACCTGAAAGGTAGGGTCCCTCCTGTCGGGGGGTAAACTTCTCTGTCCTTGGGCGATCTCAAATCCCAAGTACTTACATTGGGCTGGGATATCTGAGCCTTTTAATGGGAGACTTTGTAGCTTAGATCTGCTAGAAAGTTCAGAGTTAACATGGTGTTCTTGTTACAGGCCCCCTCAGCTAGGCTGGCAATAAAAGTGTCATCAACATATAGAGTTCCTTTAGCCAGTTACAGTCTCTCAAGTCTCTAGCTGAAAATTTTCCAGATAGGGTGAGGGAGTTTTTAAATCCCCGAGGAAGCACTATCCAGCAAAAGGGTTTTTGTTTTGTTTTTGTATTGGAGGTTGGGTCTTCCCATTCAAAGGCAAAAGCATTCCTGTGATACAGGACTTAAGTGTATACAGAAGAAAGCATCTTTCACAACCAATACTGTAAGCCAGAAAAACACCCCAGATAAGGTGGTTAGTCGTCTGCAAGGTTTGGGGATCACCAGATATATGTCCTCTACTATTTGGTTTATAGCTTGTAAATCTGAACAAATCAATACTCACTCGGGCCTGGCTTCTGTACAAGGAGAATGCCATTGTCAAGGGCTAAATTCCTTTCTTTGCTTATTCTTTTAGCTCTTGTTTCAAATGAGAAATAATGGCCTTTTCCTGTAGATGGATCTGCACTGGAACAGCTGTCTTGACTTGTCTTGGCCTGTCTTAGGCTCAAACCTTCAAAGTTAACTGCTCTCAAGATAATACCTGGGATTTTCTTAGGGATGGTCTTGCTCCCAGAGCTTAATAAGGCCACCTGTAAAGCACAGGCATTTTCTTGAAAAAAATTTGAATGTCTATTCAGTCAAGGGCAATGATTACCCTTGCATTCAGTTTTTCCATAAATCTGATCCTAGGAGTGGAATCGGGCACTCAGGCCCATCTAGGAAGCTCTGCCTTAGGTACATGTTTCTCCCATTTTGAAGTTCAATGTTTGGAGGAACAGCTTTTGCTGTTAGGGACTCCCTAAGGCCCCCATTATTAGCATCCTTTCCTGTGATCCTTCTGTTAATCGTGTATTTAACACAGAGTAAGTGTCTGCTGTGTTGATTAACAAGTCAAAAAATTGGGTTTTCACTTCTGGGGTGACCTGGGGGTCCATGTGGTTGATGTTAAAAGAGCCGTTGCTTTATACTGGAGACCCCAGACCTCAGCATTCCCGGACACTGTCTGCAGTCTGGTGTGTTTGCAGTGCATTTATTTCAATTGGATTTCGAGTGTCCTGGACCCTGGCTCAGAATCGGGCAATTCTTTTCCAAGTGTTCTTCCTGTTTGCAATGGGCACACCGATTTGGACTTAGTTTGGGGCATCCTCTGGAATTGAACACTTTAGGTTGGGGGGCAGGTCTGACCTTGTTTGTCATCTCATGTCTTCCTGGTTTCAGAGCTGTAGCCAGCATTTAGGCATGTAGCTTTATTTCTTGCCTTTTTTTCCTCTTTGAAGCCTGGTTTTGGCTCTTGAAGACCATGAAAGTGTGAAGTTGGCATCCCATAAGCACCTTCAACCTTTTGAAGTTCCCTATGGATATCTGATGCAATCCGAGTTATAAAGGTCATGGTAATGACCATTACGTTTTCAGGAGCAGTGGACTCTAGGTCGGTGTACTAACGGTAGGCTGCACAAATCCACCCCGAGAATTCCGAAGGGTTTGCCGCAGCTCAGTGGTTGAGCATTTGAACTTTACTGAAAGTTTTTGTTTGTTTAGGTACTCCCTTTTTGGCCAGAACACAACCCTATAATGTTCAAGTTTTGGTAAGTATCATCATTAGTGTTCCATCAGGGGTCAATTGTAGAAATGGCTATAGAGGCTTCAGCCCTAATCAAATATTGAGGGTTTTTATTGTGTAGATCAAGCATGTCAAACTCAAAGGCTAACACAGGCCAAGTAAATAAGGTTTAAGTTTATGTGGGTCACAAAAAAACCAAAAGCTTCAATTTTCATAGAAACAGGTTTATTTCGATAGAGACATGCTGAATACAAAGGGCTGAAACAAATGAGTCATTGTTAACATAAAATAATAGAACATTTTAATAAAAATTAATATTTTTTCTTGAACATTAACTTACCAGATACTGAATAACTGCACAAATTAATAAGCGTAACGCAAATAAACCTATTTTTCATGTTCTTCAAAAGTGAAATATTTCCTGTTGCGCACACCAAACAATTCAATACAACACTAATGACGTGGCACTCAGCTGCTAAAATATTCACTGCTGGTATTAGTGGAGAGAAATGGGGCGCCTGCGCATAAGGCCCATAAGGGAAATGAATGCAACACGGTTATAGTAATCAGTCATTAGCCAATGTTGTAGTTCGTTATTAGTAACTAGAGTCCCGGTGCACGAATTTGTGCATGGGTGAGGTCCCGAAGGGGGTTAGGAGGGCAGGATATGATCAGCCCTCCGGGCAGGCGGTGGAATGCTCTTGCTGGCCTGGGATCCGGATCCATCCCGTGGATGTTCACGCTAGTTGTCGGGAGCCTCCTGGGGGCCGCTTTTATATCCTTTCTTCCTTGCGGAGCATCTAGGGTGGGGAAGTGGTCGTGGTGCCCGAGGCTGACTTCCAGGAGGTTGGCAGCACTGTCAGGACCGTGCTAGCGGCGCTGGTCTATCGGTGCCTGGCCTGTTCTCTGGAAATTGGACCTGCAGGACTACTGAGGGAGTGGACCACTGGGACAGGTCTCTCAGCTGAGTGGTGCTCCTGCTGTGGGAACGCACTGACTATCAGGGGACAGCTCCTGTGTTGAGTGTCTGTCCCCTGGTGATCAGTGCTCATCATAGTGACTGGTCTACCGGTTGTTCCGGTTTTTCTAGTCGTTCTGGTTGTTCGGTCATAATGGTCACTTAGGGTTTTATATAGGGAGATTATGTATAACAGGATATTGTAAAAATTAGGTTAAGAAATTTTTATTAAAATGTTCCTTACATACTGTTATATTGGCTGGGCCACAAAAATATTTGTTGTGGGCCGCATGCGGCCCGTGGGCCGTGAGTTTGACATGCTTGGTGTAGATGATTAGCCTCCTGTCTAGCTTTTTCTAAAATGGTTTGTCTTCTTCAGCAGTCAGGAGAGTAGCACATGCTGAGTGTCTATCCAGGCTGGTCTGTGAGAAGTAAAGATAGAAGCAAAGAGACTTCTCATTCTTAAAGAGATTTTCCTCTCTGTATGCAGCACAGTATTTGTCCAGCTAGTGAGGTGTGAGGAGGAGAAAGAAGTGTATACCCAAAGCATTCTTGCTGGGTGGCTATTTGCATTCTGCTCTCTTATTGGCATCTGTCTTGAAGGGTATTGCCATGCCTGGATTGGGGAAGTTTCCTGACCAAATTGGGTACCCCTTTTGGTATGGAAAGGGGAAGCCATTCCTGTATTTATAGTTTTGGAATACCCACAGAAGGGAAGGGGGTGTTGCCTGCACTGCAACATTGTTATTCCTAATAGGGGGCAAGGGGTAGGTGAGGTGGCAAAAGCTGATGCTGAAATCAGTTGCTTCATATCCAACAGAATAGGCTCAGTCGATTGCCCTGTCTTTTGTACCAAATTTTTACATTTTCTCTGAAGAGGTCTGTTCTGATACATTAACATGGATGCCTGGATATATGAGACCTCTAGCTGTGTTTATCCTCTGGCGAGTGTTCCTCTGAGTCTAAGGAATACTGTGGTTATGCTAGTCTGCATAAAAAAATCGTTCCTTTTCTTTTCATGGTCCCATAGCTAAATGTTTCCCAGTTCTGTAAATGTATAGCCCTGGGGGCTACATTGAGTTACAGCGGTGGAGTCACCCATATCATTAAGGCCCAGAACAAAAACAGTTACTTATTTTAGCTCGAGCAATGTTGGATAAGTTCTAGGATTAGATAGTTGCTAGTGAGTAGAGAGTTGTACATTCTACGAGTTGAACAGCAACAAGTCAGACACAATAGACAAGAGAGCAGGGGCCGAGGGGAATGTCAGGGGAGGGGGCGGGGAAGGAGACATATGTAATACTCTTTGTAATACTTTAAGCAATAAAACAAAAAATATATAAAAAAGAGAGAGCAGGAAAGTTGTGTGGCCTAAACTTGTGCTACGTCTCATACCCTGAGTATTATTTACTCAGAGAAGACAAGCACGAGGCCCACTCAGTGTGGTGGCTATGAGACAAAC
>NW_006282378.1:1005090-1008334 GCF_000327345.1 Myotis davidii
AGAGAGAGGAGAGAGAGAGAGAGACTATCAAAACAAATTTACAAGATTTCTTCCTCTTGGTTCCCGCCAAGTTTCCCCGAGTCTGGAAGAGAGAACCTAGACAAATAATCTTTCTTGCTGTGTTTCCCCATGAGATCAAACAAACTAGCTAAGATTTCTCAGGAACTGTTTCTCTCCCTGTTCCCATTCAGGTTTATTTGGGGCTTTATCACTCACAAAAACTTACAGAAGAAATCCTTGATTTCGAAAACCATAATGAACATACTTTGTTTATTATGCTGCAAACAAATGCACTGTAAGTCAGGGGGCGCCCAGTCATGAGCCACAGTCCAGTCTCTGCCTCTGAGACAACAGGTCAGGTAGCTGGCAGGCAGGGGCCTGGAGGCAAGCCCTGGGCTGGGGTTTCCCAACCCATGGGCAAAGGGAGCCTTATATTAGGTGCCAAAATTGTTACCACACTGAAAGGGTCCATTTACCTGTGAGCATCAAAGCCCAACAAGTTGAAAATAGAAGTTTGCAGGAGAGAACGTAGAGGTTTATTAGTTGAGAAAATGGTGCCAAGCTGGGAGTCACAGGTAAGCTAATGCTCAAAGACCTGGCTCCCTAATGGCTTTCAGGATTTGGGTTCTATAGGGGAAAAGTTAATCATAGTGGCCAAAGGAGTTGGGGTTGGGGCGCTATTGATTGATTAGGGCTAGGGTAAGGATGCCAGCCATGTCATTGTTCTGCCTGGTATCATGAGGTCGTGGTCTACAGGTCATTCTGCTTTCATGAGCCTGCGGGTGACACACAACTGAAGTCAAGATGTTCTCTCTTGCTTGACCAAATCTCTGTTTCAGCGGTTAACACACATGAGGCTTTGTTCTTAAGACAGTTTGATGCTGACCAGAATCTGATGTCCTAAGGGCTCAGTGATCAAGGGAGTGGACATGCAAGGGAGAGGGAGGTGGGTGGACGAATGAAAGAAAGGAAGAAAGGTCACATTAAAGAAATAAAATCACATTAAAGAAAGGACATTTTTGTGAGTCAAAACTGCCAAAATTAATGGTCGATTGTGAGTCATTGTGCTTGCCATATTGGTAACATTTAACCCAAATAATAATTGCTCTTTCTTGGAAACCAAGAGGCAAGACACAGCCTCTCATAGTTTTTATACTTTTTACTTTTCCCCTCCCAGTGTCATCTCTCTTCCCGCTTTTTGTCACTCTTTGGATGTTGGGGAACCTCCAGGTCCAGCCGCACACTTCCGTATTAACGCTTACAGCCCAGGGATCGCCTCCTCTTTTGGCTTCAAACAGCTCCCAAGCTTAGCTCATAGGTGAGACATTTGTCAGCATGGGATTATATGCATAATATAAAATATAGAGTTTGAAGAATTTAGGTTTTCTGCCAAATCAAAATAAATACATTTGTCTTAAAAGCTGAAATATTTTTTAACCTTAGTAAGTTTTTCTACAGAGGAAAGCTTCTTTTAGTTTATAAAGAGTGATTATACAGATAGTTGGCTGTAGAAGGCCTAATCTAACACCTCCCAGCTAAATACCCTGTAAGAAAGGCAGAGGAAGCTGATAAGAGCAAAGGGGTATGCCTCTCAGTTTCTAGAAGAGACTCTAATGAAAGGTCTAAATCATGGTGGAGCAGAAAAGGGTACGTGAAGCATCTGGGTGGATAGCTCTCTCCATTACGGAGCCACAGATGCAGTTGAATGTACAAGTGACCTCAAGAAGTAGCTGAAAGAAAGCAAGTGCACTTAGAGCAGTCACAAGGAAGATGAAGTGCAGAGACCACGTTAATTAATAACACAACAAGACCAGAATAATCTCAATGGATGCCAACAAAGAGGGCCACAGGGGGTCATGTCCATGAGGGAGACATTTCTTTTAGTCCTACAAGGACTTCTTCATGTGGCTTATCCTCAGCCAGCAGAAGCAAAGATTCAGACCAAGTCATGTGAGCTGTATTCACATGGCCAGAGCTCCACTAACTCCCCTATCCCCATGCCTATGCCCTAATTCCCTTTCCTCTGGAATCCACATGTGACAGGAGACTTGCAGTGGGTTGTTTGAAAATGTTCTCTCTAGAAGGTTTTTAGCTCATTCTAAACCCATTTCCTAAAACATATCTATGTTTTTGCTTTGCTTATCTTATTAAAACACAAGGCAATTAGATTTTTGCACAATTTCCTTTCTAGTAACCACTTGTTCAAACTTTGAGTTTATGTTAAAAGAAGATTCAGTGAAATTGCAATTTTAATGTGATTTATACTTCAGCAAAGTGGACCCATCACTTTAAATGTAAGCTTCAGATGAACACTAGCTCACACTCTGACCTTGTTACCATCTCCTGGAATAAGGTCTATGGGTGTTTGTCTTCAGATCCGTATTTTGTTAACAAAACAATTGAGGAAGTGAGGGTGAATTATTAGAGGCTACCCCAGCTTCACTTTTTCCCCGGCCCTGATTGTAATGTATGAGACTTCACCAATCTCTTGAAAACCGGGCTTTGTAACTTTACCTAAAGCTTTCGTTTGGAAAACATGAATGCCTATTTGGGTAGGAATTTCATCTCAGGAAAGGGATTTCCTAGCCACCACTCTGTACAGAGCATCCTGAACATACTTGTTTCTCATACTACACACAACAGGATTCAGTAAAGGTGTTGTGACAGAGTAGATCCCTGAGATTATCTGATCTTGACCTTTGGTGTTTTCTGACTTGGGCTTGAAGTAGGCAATGGAGACACAGCCATATGAGGTGTGAGGTGCAGGTACTAATGGTCTCCTTCCAGCTTTCCACGGAGGCAATCTTGAGAATGGTGGAAATAATGAGGACATAAGAGACAAAGAGGAAGGTGGCAGGAACTCTGATGGCCAGGAGGCTGATAATTACGGTCAGGATATCATTGGTGATTGGAGTAGCACAGGCCAAATCCAGCACAGGTCGAACACCACAGAAGAAATGCTCCATCCATGTGTTGCAAAAGGGTAGACTGAAAATAGCCCCAGCCAGAACCCTGTGGCACAGACTGAGGGTGTTGTCATGGCACAGACCCTCCAGTTCATGATGATGACTAAGGAAAGCAGGTTGCAGATGGCCCCGTAGTGGTCATACCCCATTAGTGCTAGCAGAAGGCAGTTTGTGATAGCAAAACCAAGGAAGAAAAAGAGCTGAGCCCCCCAGCCCTCCAGAGAGATGGATTGGCTCAGGCCTATGAGACTGGCAAGCATGTGGAGATAATGACAAGG
>NW_006282378.1:1009795-1016663 GCF_000327345.1 Myotis davidii
CCACCACCAAACCAGTATTATATGAAATGCTGAAAGGTATCCTTTAAGAAGAGGAAGAAGAACAAAAAGGTAAAGATACAAATTATGACCAACAAATATGCATCTATCAACAAGTGAATCTAAGAATCATGTGAATAAATAATCTGATGAACAGAATGAACTGGTGATTATAATAGGATCAGGGACATAAAAAGGGAACAGACTCACTATTCTTCAGCGGGGAAAGGGGTGTGGGGGGTGCAGAAGAGACTGGACAAACTCGTACACCTGGATGAGGACAGTGGTGGGGGGTAAGGGCAGAGGGTGGGGTGGGAACTGGGTGGAGGGGAGCTATGGGGGGAAAAAGAGGAACAACTGTAATAATCTGAACAATAAAGATTTATTTAAAAAATAATAAAAAAGTAAATAATAATAAAAAAAGATATACAAGGAAAGAAACACCAAAAAGAATGTTGAGTTGATGTTCTAGGAAGTTGGAGAGACCTTGAAAATCAAACTCTTTTACTTCCGTCTGGTTGACTTTCTTCAATTGAGGATCTCAGGGCTGAAAGATAAAGAGAAGGTCAATACCTTCTCTTGCATCTGAGACTGCCCTGATCTATGGTGAACACTGTCCAGAGCAAGGATTCAGTATCACAAAGACCCAGTTCAAGGGAGTTGGAAGACTAGTCCTAGAACTTGAAGTAAAGGTACAGAAAATGTGAGCAATATGATGTAAAAGTTTGAGGTAAACTATTCTTTTCAAGTATACCTGGGTCATTAAAAGAAAAATGGCCATCTCTGTATGGTTTATGAAGTTGGTCTCAAAAATTTCTTAGAACTGTATTTTCTTAAAATATAGACCACATTCTGAGGCCACAGTGTGACTAAGTTAGAAATTGTCACCAAAAATGATAACTTGAAAAATTGCAAGTGTTTGATAATCTAACTGATAGTTCAAAGAGGAACTTATAATGGATATTATGAAATATTTAGAACTAAACAGTAATAAAAGATTCACAGTAATAAAAAGTACACAATGTATTTAGTACATTTTTAGAAGGAAGTTGATAATTTAAAGTGCTTGTTTGTTATTTTATAAAGAGGCTAAAAAGTTATAAGTTGAGCACCCATCCTAAGAAGATAGAAACAAGATAGGAAAGAAAGTAGAAGGGAAAAAGCAATAATAAATAATGATGAAACATATGCTAATGACATGTAAAAGAGAGGTAAAGATAGAGAAGATTCACAAATGTAAAAGTTTATTAACTTTAGGTAAACTGTTAGTGATACTGACCAAGAAAAGCAAGTGAAAACATAAATAATCTCTATTATAAATTAATAAAGGGACATAATTTCAGACACAAAGTATTATGAACAACTTTATCTGAATACACTTTTAAAATCTCAATACAGTTTTAAACTTCTATGAAACAGATACATTTCTATTAAAATCACTTACCCACCCTGGCTGGTGTGCTCAATGGCTAGAGCATCAGCCCACTCGTCAAAGGATTTGCTTCCCAGTCAAGGGCATGTACCTGGGTTTCTGACTCATGTTACAGATTAAAGGGAATACTTACATTTCTAGATATAAACATGGCACAAATTCTAAATCATACTGCTGAGTAATAGAAAGAAAACACACAAATAGACACACACACATGTATATATGTATCCCATTTATATAATGTTCAAAAGAAGGCAATAATAAATAACATATTGTTTAGGGGTAATCTGTTTTTTTAAAAAACATGCAAATGCTTTAACTTAAAATTGATGATAGTGATATTTGTCATATATTTGAAATATTTGAAAGGAAGATATATGAGGTTTCTAGATTTATGGTGCTATACTATTTCTTAGCCTGGGCATGAGATATTTTTGTTTTTTTCTTAAAATGTACATTTTTATACACTCTTTTTAATGTATAACATTTTGCAATAAAAATTTTAATATTACACCTCAAAAAAGTGTTCATGATAGTGTTAATTGGAAGAAACATTACAAAACATTCTAGTGTTTGCAGGCCACACAGTCTCTGTTGCAACTAATCAACTCTGCTGATATAGTGCAACAGCAGCCATCAACAGAATATAAACATATACCCCATAAACAAATGGGTAATCAATAAATAGTTGTTTATAAAAACAGGTAGTTGGCCTATGGATGTAGTTTGCCTATCCTGGTTTTATAATTAATTCATTTAATGCTCTAAAATACTTCATCATGAGCACTGACTTCAATTTAAATAGTCTTTCTCACCAGAACCAGTTTGGCTCAGTGGATAGAGTGTCAGCCTGCAGACTCAAGGGTCCCGGGTTGGATTCCGGTCAAGGGCATGTACCTTGGTTGCAGGCACATCCCCAGTGGGGGGCGTGCAGGAGGCAGCTGACTGATGTTTCTGGCTCTCTATCCCTCTCCCTTCCTCTCTGTTAAAAATCAATAAAATATATTTAAATATTCTTTCTGCTTTTGAAGAACATTTGGTTTATTTCAGTTTTATTTTTCTACTATAATCAAAGCTGTTTTAAACCTCTTGCATGTGTCTCTTTCGTTTTTCTGGGTTACATATCTAATGAAAAAATTACTGGTTCATAAAGCATGCTCACTTTAGCAGGTAATGTCAGCGTGTTTTCCAAAATTGTTGTATCAACATAGTCTCTCTCCAGTCAGAAACTGGAGTTTCCATTGTACTATATCTAAGATACCCTGGATTTTTTGCAGTTTGGTGGGTATGGTCTTAACTTGTAGTCTATGGTCTTATTTTATCCCTGGCTACTGACAATGTTAAAAATCTGTTCATAATCTGTGTCCTGTCATCCGAAGTTCTTATTCATTTTATTTTCAGGCAAATGAAGCATATGAAACACTCAAACAAAGGAAAGAGAAAATCTGGCATACAGGTAGATGGGAAAGGATCAAGTCGATAAAGTTCATTAAGTTGCAGAAATTGAGAAACTGCCAGAGGAAAAAGGACATAAATGAATAGCACAGGAAGACATGATGAATGAAATAAATATTGCCAAGCCATTATCAATAAGAAGGGACATAGATAATTAATATGATTTTCTAATCCTTAACCTGACTTTTTGGTGAATAGTTCTTTTCTCTAAAAAGATGGTAGAAATTCTATATATTTTTTGCATTTCATGGTTTCATTCTTTAAAGTATTAATACACCTACCACTCAAAAATATGTTCTAGGAGTGTGATGAAACTTAATTCCAGAAAAGGACAAAGGCGTTGCCTAGGATCACACATTTAGTTCATGGCAGAGCTAACTCAGGAACCCAGCCTCTTCACTTTGGCCTTGCTCTTGAAATAACTCAATAGGGGCTGGAAATATTCTTTCTATCTCAACTGAGATACTGATGCATGTAGCCCTGGTACACAGAAGTTGATATGCCTTCGTTAGGAAGATATTTTAAAAATGCTAAATGGATATCATATAAGTATACATACTGCAGTGCATGATTTTGCATAATTATGAGTAAATTTCCACTGTCTCCTGAATTTTCCAAAGCGTCTATGATAAATGTGTGTTAATTATCTGAATTGCTGGTGCATCAAAACTTAAAAAAAAAGAAGAAGAACAGAGATAGGACTCTCTCTAAGAGGCTTAGAAGGGAGAAACTGAAAACCTCAAGCTAGCAGTTTGGCATATCCAGCGTGCCAGAAGGAAGCTCAGGGTGTGGTGACCAACCCAAGGTTCAGATCATTGACTATTCTGGTCTAGAGGCTCTTCCTTCAGAGTTGAGACCTCTGAAACCCCCATTCCAGGAACTCTGTCTGTTTATTCCTGAAAGAGCATAGGACCCATTTGATCCAGAACTCTAGGGACTCCTCCTTGAGAATTATTCCAGGGTACAACAAGCATCAGAGAAATCACTTGAGGCTATATTCCAGGGTCCTGATTAGGAACTTGGGCATTAGTAGAACAAAATTTTGCTTTTGGTTACTCACTCCCAAGAGCAGCTTGCATGGTAGAAACTAAAATGGTGATTGCTCTCACAGGGTTTATCAAGGAAGGAACATATAGAGCTATAGCAAATCCATTGGGTATCTTTGTGCAAATTAGGAAAAGGAACCTTATTTAGGTTGATGTGCATACTATTTTGTGAGTAAACAACATATTTTTTTGCAGTTAGTAAAAGGGCATCTCTTCATATGGATAAATAGAGCTCCATACCACACTGTATGACCTGTCAGTGGTCTGTGGGCTGGATTTCATCCATTACTCTTCTTCTTGATTAGGCGTCCTTGTGCATTGCACAGCCAGCACACCATATAGTTTTCAAACAAATGCTTTCATAAATAAATACATTATTACAAACAAAAACAAATACTACAAGGATAGAACTCTTGTGGGTGCAAATAATAAAAGGGGGCCTGTTTTGCTAGTCTGATAAATCTAAATGTTTTTTTTTCTGAGGAATGATGTTTGAGCTTGGATCTTTAAGATAAATATGAGTCAACTAGGAGAATTTCAGGAAGAGAATTTACGGCAGAGAGAAAAAAACAGGAGTGAAGGACTTCATACATTAATGATAATAACTTAAGCAAGAACTGAAAGAAAGCCAAATGGCACCTTGAGAATCCAAGGAAGAGATGAAATGAGAAGGTAATAGAGGATGAGATTGTGCACAATCAGGTGTGCTTTTCAAAATGTCGTATTGAAATGCGGAAAGTGAATTGGAGAAGAGCGAGTTTGGAAGCAGAAAGGTCAATTAAAAGGTGGCTGCAGCACTCCAGTGGAAACCCCGTAGGAGCTGGAACGAGGGTGGTGGACATGGAGTTGATTTGGGCTTGCTGGTACCTGTCAGACCAATTCACAGTAGGCATCCGGACACATGGTCAAGTGACCTGCTTTTACCACGACTCAGAAGTAATTTAGGTGCCCTTTCTCAAAGTTTTGGTTTTGTTCTTTTACTGAAATCTGAGGATTTTGCACTGTGATCCTCCACGGGGTCATGACAGAGTTCTGACTTGATTCACCATAATGGAGAATCATCGCTGCCTCTAACAGTTCTCTGACTAGAGCCCTTAAACAAAGGGGCAGTCGTGTGTCTGTGAGGACAGACCCGTTGACATTGCCACATATACATATTATAATTCTCAATCTCTATTAAAAATGGACTCTCATTGAGTACATTGTATCTATGTTATTTACTGTGGAGAGGATGAATGTCAGATCAGAGGTAGTGTCCATCAAATAAGTGAAGGTTCCTTTAAGAGAGCCTACAAAGAAAATTTATAGTGTGTCTTTGTGGCAAAGACACAGACTAAACCCTCAGTGGGATATGGCCATTTAAGGAGTTCTGGGAACGTGAACTGGCTCTAGACTAGGCATTAGGTGAGGGACCATGATTCTCCATGGGCTGTGACTCAAGTCAAGACCTAGAGATTTTTAAAAATGTATCATTACTGTTATACAGGTTCAGTTGCCTTTCTATTTCAGTCTTACCAAGGCCATGTTCAATTGGGTGCACTGAAGAGCTCTGAGAGCAAGCAGTTCTGATTACTGCTGTTACCCATGTCACTCCCTATTTAATCAATGCAATGGCCTCGTCTCAGCCTTTCTACAGCTCTCTTATCTTCAGGATCTCCCAGTGAAATTTATGGCTTATTTGCTGCGTGGCCAGAACCAAGACAACATCAGAGAGGCAGAACTGTGGGTTTCCCCTATCCCTTCCCAATTCAATCATCGGCTGCAGAGAGCAGACCCTCTTAACTCTTGAGTCCATACTTTAATTAACCAACTGAGCAGATTGTCAGAGCTACTCTCATATCCTTGAACAGATACTTTAAAGCCTGGAATCTCTGGTTAAGTGCACACATCTGGTTAAGTGTTGCCTCTATCTGAACAATATATTTCTTCCTCCTCTAACAAATTTAGAATATATTCCTACACACATTTTCAAGGTCCTTCTGAAAAAAAAAAAAGGTAGAGAAATAAAGGATATATTTATAAACACCAATTTCAGGGTACCAGAAATTGACTGAAAGGAGATAACAAGTTAAGAAAAATTTATGTTCAGAAAATTGCTAGAGCATAAGGTAACAAGCAAGAGTCTGTAACCTTTTAGTCTTGGGGTGCCGCCATCATAGCTCCCACACCCTCTCCCACCCACAGTGCAGTGGGTAAAAACAGTCAGATCAGGGTTGGCGGTGTTAACCAGCAGCTGTTGTGCCAGGGAGGTCAGTCTATATTTGCAGTGGTGCTTGGGCAGAAACCTGCAGCTCTGCTGGCTCAATGTGGCAGAGCCCATTGGAAAGGGAGAGAGAAAACCCACAGTTCTGCCTCTCTGATGCTGTCCTGGTTCTGGCCAAGCAGCAAATACGCCATGGATTTAACTGGAAGGTTCCTGGAGATAAGAGAGCTGTAGGAAGGCTGAGATAAGCTCACCACACATTTCTGGCCGCATAGAGAATACGAACGCACAAGGGAGACCTGAGAAGACTTGGCGAAGGGAGAGCTGAGTGAGAACTGGCTGGGACTTTGAATGCATCCCACAATCTGCACACAGGTTGATCAGCACAGGGTCAGACCTTATGGGCTCTACATGTTTACATACCATCTCTGCTAAAGTCGTGGCTAACCACTAAGCCGTGGAGTCAGAGGGAAACGCCTGGGAAGCCAGGCTAAGCAATAAAAACAATGGGAACTGAGCAGACATCAGCACCCATACACAGCAGGTTCCGCATTAAGTTGAAAAAAGCAATTTTAAAAATACAAGAACAATGATGACATTTGAAAAATATAAATTTTCCGGAGTTGCTACAATATACTCAGTTATTGACCCAATATTAACAGTCATGTAAAGAAACAAAAGTGTGACCCAAACTCAGGGAAAAAAGAAGTTCCTATAATTTTGTTCTGAAAAGGC
>NW_006282378.1:1016772-1024281 GCF_000327345.1 Myotis davidii
GAACAGAGACACAAAAAAAGAATGAAGACACTCAGAGACCTGTAGGGCAAAGTAAGTTTTCCAACATAAGTATATTGGGATTCCCAGGAAAAGAGAAGTAAAGGGGCAGAAAAAATAAATAAATAATAGCTGAAAACTTTTCAACTTCAATGAAAAACATTAACTTAGTAGATCCAACAAGCTCAATGCATCTTGAGTAGGATAAATGCAAAAAGAGCCCTATGTAGACCCATCAGAATCAAACTGCTGAAAGCCAAATACAAAGATAAGATCTTGGAAACAACTAGAGAAATTTGAGTTATCATGTACAGAGGAAAAACAAAATGATTAACAGCTGATTTCTTAGCAGAAGGAAATTGAAGCTAGAATACAGTGAAAAAATTTAAATTGGCAAAATCAAAATAAAATGTTTTAACAAAAAGTTCTATAGTCAGCAACAATATCCTTCAAGAAATGAAGGCAAATAGAGGTGTATTCAGATAAACAGAGATTGAAAGAATTTCTTATGAGCTGAGCTACCATACTACAAATACAAGATGAAGTTTTTCAGGCTGAAAGGAAATTATGATCAACAGTAACTCAGATCCACAGGAAAGAATGAAGAAAATAAAATATGCTACCTATGTAACATATGAGGATAATAGGAGTGTATTCTCTTTCCGTAATTTTTAAACAAAACATAACATTGTTTAAAGCAGTTATGTAATTAAAACACTCTATTTTTGATTTATAAAAAATGATGATGTAATATATATGATAACACCAGGAGAGAGAGAAGGAAATGGGGGTATTTTTTTATTTATAAAAAATGATGATGTAATATCATCATTTTCATGATAACACCAGGAGAGAGAGAAGGAAATGGGGTCATATTGGGGTAAAGTTGTTATATTCATTGAAGGAAAATCAGTATAAACCTGAACTAGATTGTGATAATTTAAATATACATAAAACAACTGCTAAAATTTTTGTCTATAAAATCAAGAGAAAGATGAATATGGTACAATAAAAGTATCTTTTAACAGAAAAGAAAGCAGTAAAAAAGGAAACAATGGAATGAGACATGAAACAGAAAACAAAGAGCAAAATGGAAAACATTAATCCAATCACATCATCGTTTATAGTAAAGTGAATGCATTAGATCTTCTGATCAAAAGGGGAAAATTGTCAGATTGGATTTTAAAAAGCAAGATCAAATTATATGATGTCTACAGGGTATATACTTTAAAATCAAAGACAATTGGGAGTTGTCTTCTATTTTTGATACTTTGAAAGTAAATGTTTATAAATAGGTATACCATGCAAACAATAGCCATAAGACATCTGAAGTGGCTATATTAAAATTATACAAAATAAACTTTCAGACAAGGGATATTACTAGAAACAGGGAAAATATTTAATTATGATAAAAGAGCCCATATATTAGGAAGATATAAAATTATAAATGTATATGAACCTTACAGTGGAGCCCCAAGGTCCATGAAGTAAAAATGACAAAATTGAAAGGAGAAATTGACAATTCATCTTATAGCTGGAGTTCAAGAAATATGTTTCAGTAATATATAAAACAACTAGACAGAGAATCTGTAAGGAGACAGAATGCTTGAAATATAGTACCAACCAACCTGACCTGACATTTATGGAAAATACACATAAAAAGCAGAATACACATTCTTTGCAAGTATATATGAAACATCCTTCAGGCTAGATTATATGTTAGGTCACAAAATAGCCTCAATAAATTCTTTAAAATTGAAATCTTATTAACATACTAGTAAAGCCATACATTTCTTTTGGTTAGTGGTTGCATGATATACTAGTATTTTCCACTCTTTTCCATCTTGCTGATAAGTAAGGTGTGTCCCTATAAACAGATTTTGTTTTCTTATTCAGTCTGACAATCTTTATCTACTAATTGGATTCTTATTTTACATATAATAAAATGGACATTTTAAATTTAATGAAATTACTGATATACTTGGGTTTAAATATACCATGTTGGGATTTTTTTTTCTATTTTTTTCTTTTATGTGTGTGTACATTTTCTTTCATCTTTTTGTCTTATTTTAAAGGAATCAATTATTTTTATTTTGTCTTCTCCATTTGTTACTCATATATCATTTTAATGGTTATTTTACAGTTACATTTTAAGAGAAAGATGAAATGGTACAATAAAAGTATCTCACATTACATTTGTCTTACTCTAATGTTATTATTGTTGTTTATTTTAATTCTATAAATATTTTTAAAATCACAAGACACTCACTAATTATTGAATAATATCAATTAAGTATAATATTAATTTATATTTGCTTGTGTATTTCTTTTTTCTTTTATATTCATTTTAATTATTTAAAATTTTTGTTTTCATCTAAGATGAATTTTCCTTTTACCTGGACAACTCCATTACATATTTCTTTACTGCAGGTCTGCTGGTAGTGAATTCTTTCATTTTTTTTTCTGTGTCTGAAACTGTTTTTGTTTTGCCTTTCTTAATAAAAGATATTTTCCCTGAGTATAGAATTCTAGTTTGGCAATTATTTTCTTTCAGCACTTTGAAGATGTCATTTCATTGATTTCTGTTTCCCATTATTGCCACTAAGAAGTCAGTTTAAAATGTTATTATTACTTCTTGAAAATAATGCATCGTTTTTTCTCTACTTTTAAGACATTTTTAAATCTTTATTTTTTAGCCATTTTACGTGATATGCTTACATGCATTTGTGTGGGATGTATGTCTATATACCCTGCTTTGTAATTCAGAATGATTTTTGAATCTGTGTCTTGGTTTTCCTAAGGTTTAGAAAACTGTGGCAATTGTTTATTCATATACCGATTCTGATGCTTTCTATTTATTCTATCCACCCGGAACTCCAAATACACGTATGCTAGACCTTTTCACTGGGGTCTGTCTGCTCTCTTACATATTCTGCAACGTTTTCCCCTTCGTATTTCAGTTTGGATATTTCTACTAAGATGCTTTTAATTCACTGATTTTTTTAATTGTTGACACTATTACAGATGTTCCCCATTTTCTCCTCCTTTGCCCTCCTCCATTCAGCCCTCCCCAAACCTGGCCTTTACCTATAGTTGTTTCTAATGTGCTGTTAAAACATTTTAAGTGCTTAATTTCAGTTATTGTGATTTTGACTTCTGATGTTTTTACTGTATTTTAAAAATACATTTTTTTTTCCAATTCTCAGTTGTGGTTCTATAATTTGTCATCTATTTTCTTCAATACAATAAAAATTATAATCACCTATTGCTTCATAACCAATCACCAAAATTTAAAAACATATAGCATATTTCAGTCCTTTTCTTATATAAAGTAGATCACCACAATTGAAAAGCTTAAAACAATGCACATTTATTATATTATAATTTCCACGGGTCAGGTAGCCTGGGCATGGCTTACATGGGTCCTCTGCTCAGAGCCTCACAGAAGAGGAGCTTGAAGTCCTCTTCCAAACTCAGGTGGTTGTTGGCAGATTTAGTTCCTTGTGGTTATAGGACTGAGATTGTATTTTCTAACTGGCTGTCAACAGAGATTGCTTTCAGTTCCTATAACTAGACTACATTCCTTGCCACGCAGCCCTCTTGCAAGCCCTCTCAAAAGATACCAGCTTATTTCTTTAAACCCAGGGAGGTGGGGGGTGGGAGGAAATCTCTTGGTCCTGTCTGCTAAGATGGATTGTTTTTTTGTATAATATAGGAAGGATGTCCTACTGCCGGTTTACAGGGATTGGGCCTAAACTGGCAGTTGGACATCCCTCTCACAATCTGGGACTGCTTGTTCCTCTAACTACATTTGCCTGCCTTCCTGATTGCCCCTAATCTGTCTGCCTGCCTGATCCACCCCCAAATGCTCCCCCGCTGGCCTGATTGCCCCCAACTGCTCCCTCTCCTGGCCTGATCACCCCTAATTGCCTCTGCCTCAGCCCTACCACCATGGCTTTGTCTTGAAGGATGTCTGGAAGGTCTCCTGGTCTAATTAGCATATTACCCTTTTATTAGTATAGATTATATCTGATAACTTTAATACAGCAATTTTTGTATAGCTTTGTTTCTATTGAGTAATTTTTCTTCTTGATTTTTAGACCTTCAGTCTTTCTTTTGGTATGTTTGGTAAATTTTTATTGCTTTCTGGACACTCTATATTAAGAGTCCTCAGACTTTTTCTGAAGGGACTGAATAGACTAATTTAGGATATATGGACCATATATCTCTACTGCAACAATAGGTAATATGTAAATGAATGAGTGTGGTTACAGTTTTTAAAAATTGTATTTATGGTCACTGAAATTTGAATTTTTGTAACTTTTATATCACAAAATGTCATTCTTCTTTTGGTTTTGCCAACCATTCAAAAATATAAAAACTTGCAGCTTCTGCAAAAACTGTTGGTGGATTCATTGCCAGTAGACTATAGTTTGCCTACTCCTATTCTCTATGAAAAAAAAAAGTAAAGATTACTTGAGGTTCTATATTATATTATCTTCCTCTAGAGAAGATTTTATTTTGCTTCCTGGTGGGTAGTTAGACTAAGGGCAAGGTCATATTGTTATAAGTGGGAATTAAGCTAAATCAAAGCTGGTTTCAGTCTATGTGAAAGCTAATTTACTTCTACTTTGCCCTTCACCTAGGGTGTAGCCCTCAAGTATATGGAAACTGCCACATGCTCTGCTCATTTTTATTTAGTCTTTTGATCAAAGACTACAAATATGAATTACAGTTCTTTGAGGAAACTGCAAAGAAGTGGGTGTCAGGCTACCATTTCTACATATCTTTTCTTTCTGGAATCCTGGCCTCTCAACTATTCATTGACTTAGAAGCTATATCCACATCGTAGAGTTATTATAACATTATTTTAAAAATGAAGTAGAACTAATTCTACCCTTCAAGAGTAGATTGGTATAAAGAAACCCGGGAAGGGTAACATATTCCTGGTCTCTTTGCCTTAGTTTTTTTTATTTGTAAAACTAGTGGCCCGGTGCATGGATTCATGCACATTGAAAGGAAATTAATTAGAAGAAATATTTTAATATCACTATTTGTCCTTTCTCTATAATAGAAGTGTCAGAGATGAAAGAAAATCAGTAAAATGTATATGATGAATAAATAAACAACAAAAACATGATATAAAGACAACATTGATAAAAACAATGACTGATAAATTGATTAAACTTATTCTAATATCTCCCTATATACCACATTAAAAGGAAAAACACTTTCAGAGTGCTTGACTAATTTTTCTTGTGATTAAGTATTTACAACTTTAACTTTAATGTCACATGCTCTTCGAACTTGAGAGAAAGCATCATATAACTGACCATGTGCGAAAACAGGTTCGGGTAGGAATATTCCTACTCTGTCTGGAGTTTGACGTTGTAGTTTATTAATAGTCATCGCAAATGCTGGCATCACGGGAAACTGTCTTCAAATTAATTTAAATGGGAGGCCAGTGTCAGATGGGGATAAATCAATTCTTGGAATCAGAACAACCTCTCTCTCCTCAGATCCTGTTAATACTTCAGCTTCAATTATGTTAGGTTGCAATCTTTTTTTTTCTTTTTTTAAAAAATAAATTTTATTGATTTTTTACAGAGAGGAAGGGAGAGGGATAGTGAGCTAGAAACATCGATGAGAGAGAAACATCGATCAGCTGCCTCCTGCACACCCCCTACTGGGGATGTGCCCACAACCAAGGTACATGCCCTTGACCAGAATTGAACCTGGGACCCTTCAGTCTGCAGGCTGACTATCCACTGAGCCAAACCACTTAGGGCAGGTTGCAATCTTTAATAATAAATCTAGTACCATTACAAAGACCCCCTTTATTATTAAGAATTCTCAGTAGCGTGATGATTGCACTGATTTTCAATTTTAATTTATGATATGGCATTCCCGAAGGAGTAATACTATTAAGAAATTCAATGGGAAAATGTTCCTTTTTGGCATCATCCATTGAATCGATGGAATCATCACTCAAATAGGTGTGAAAATCTCCATCAAGTATACCCAACATTTCTTCATTTAATTTATGAACGTGCTCATTTTTAGGACAAAGAATCACATGTTTAGATATATTTTTAATATTATCTATAGGCTAGTGACCCAGTGCATGAATTCATGGACATTGAAAGGAAATTAATTAGAAGAAATATTTTAATATCGCTATTCACTCTTTCTCTATAATAAAAGCATCAACCAAATTCATGATTGACAATGATAGATGGGAACACATGCGTGCAATTGGCACCAGCAAGAGCTTTATACTACTATATATGGATAAACTTGCTTAATTAGACATGCTTTCTGATGTAACTAAACTTATTCCAGCCCAGTGAAGCACCCCAACTTCTCTTTCAGGTAATTGTCAGCAATACAGCAGTAAATATCAACACAAAGCAGATTATTATTGTAGATCACGCAGGAAGCGTGTTCCTGGGCTGAAGAAACTCCAAGGAGTCTAGTTGCTAGGGAGAGGAAGCCAGGTGTTGCTATGTGACATCATTACCCAGTGCCCACAGCCACCATTTCTGATCTGGGCTGGGCTGTGGGCCGCATTTTGTGCCATGGGGTCTCAGCAGCATCAGCTGCAATTTGGTGGGGTGTCGCTCCACAGTGGTGGCAGGGCCTGTGTCTCACTTGGGGGAAGCCGAGTGTTCCTTTGTGGGTGCCAGGTCCACAGTGCCGTTTCTCTGTAAATGGCCAGGGGTTTATTTTTAAATTGCCAGTGCACGTCATATGTACCAACTAGTTGGTTGGGTGGCCTTTTATATATATAGATGGGGATAATGGTATTTAAATATATATGTACTTCATCATGTTATTGGGAGAGTACATCAAACAATGTGAAAGATGCAGAGTGAGAGACAAAATCTGGTTAAATTTTACTGTCATCATCATCATTATTATCACCATCATCATCACATTATCATATCATGACTCAGAGATGAATAAACAGAGGCCCAGATAAGATAAATGTCTATCCAAACACTTATCAAGTTAGTGAAGAATATGGAAACTAAAACCTAAGTAAACAGAATCACTAGTCTAATGCTTTTTCACTATAACTAAGGTGCCTTCTTAAATTGCTATCAGTAGCAGTACCACACACAATTTTAATAAAGTCAATATAACCAATATTTATTGAGGATGAATTTGTGTCCAGAATTGTACTAGTCTGATTTCTGAAGCTGAATTTCCTGGGTTTAAGATCTGGTTTTCCTTTATTGGCTCAATGTCCTAGAGAAAGTTACAGAATGTCTCTATGCCTATTTTCTATTCTGAAAATGAATATAATGCTACTTTATATATTTTTAAAGTCAATATAACCAATATTATTGAGGATGAATTTGTGTCCAAAATTGTACTAGTCTGATTTCTGAAGCTGAATTTCCTGGGTTTAAGATCTGGTTTTCCTTTATCGGCTCAGTGTCTTAGAGAAAGTTACAGAGTGTCTATTTTCTAATTTGAAAATGAATATAATGCTACTTTATATATTTT
>NW_006282378.1:1024439-1027780 GCF_000327345.1 Myotis davidii
TTAGCAAGGATGATGCCTTGCATGGAACTGAGCTAGGGGATCCAAAATGATGTAGGATCCAAAATGATCCAGAGCAGAGATGAGAGGAGTTAGTTAAAAGTATAAAAGTTCTGCCCCAGGTGGTTTGGCTCAATGGATAGAGCATAGGCCTGTGGACCAGAGTCCTGGCTTCAGTTCTGGTCAAGGGCACATACAGCCTGGGGCGCTGGTAGTGGCTCGTGCAGGAGCCAACCAATCGATGTGTTTCTCTCACATCGATATTTTTCTCTGCCATCACTCTCTCTAAAAATTAATGGAAAAATATCTTCAGTGAAGATTAAAAAAAGAAGAAAAAATATATAAAAATTCGTACAACAGAATTCAGGGACTGGATTGATGATTCTACCCTGAGACTTTAAACTGACTTCAAGTGGCAGATCATCTAACTGTCAAACCTCTGTGTACCTGGCAGCAGGGGTCCTTGCTTGACCCTACTTGTAAATTCTTGCTTCTCTTCATTTGTGAAGAGCAATTCCAAAGCCACCCCTTTTTGGTGCCAGAGGAATGGACAGGAAGTCTGACCTGTATCTTAGCGGGATCATGGCCCACCCTACCAAATTGCAAAATCAGCCTTTTCACCTGAGACATTTCTCCTAATGCCAAGGCAACTCTACCCTCCAAAATGTTCATCTCGGGATTAGAAAACGAGCTGCCTGCGTAATGAGGTCCCCGGGCACTTTGATGCTTGGATTGTGTCTCATGCCGCTCATCTCTTGGGAGCCAGTGCTGTTTTGGGGCAAGAGACCTGGAAGTCTGGGGTAAACACTTACGCCTTATTAAGAAACCTCAAGCCAGAGTTACTGCTTTGCGACCCAAAGAAGAGCTTCTTCCAGCAGGAAGGGCTGTAAGAGCCCAAAGGAAATGACTGTGACTTGCTCTGTCCTTCACGTCTAGTCTCAGGCACCGGAAGGCTGGAACGTGCATTGTTTTCTTCCTCTAGTTCTTTTAGAGACTGCATTCCGAGTCAGATCTAAAGGCTTGCCAGTCAGTGGAGGGGGGATTCTATTAAACCATAATTCTGCTCGGTAAGACATTAGTGACCCTGAGATAAGAAGATTTGTAGACTATTTGATAAAATAGCAGTATTTTTACAAAGTGGCTTAAACTCAAATAACTGATGAGTTTTACATAATTTCAGGAAAGGTATTGCTGAAGGTCTTGGAAACATTGTACAACTATTAGAAAAAAATCCAAACCTAGTGCTGGGGGTTGGGGGTGGCCGCGGAGAGATCAGTGGGGGGGTGGGTAGTATTGCAGGCAGTCACATTTCCAGCGTGGGGGATGTGACTCTCGGGCATGAACACAACTCTCCAGGGGACCGGAGAAACAAGCTAACTGGTGAATCTCACTTTCTTATATGTGAGGACGGGTGTGTTTATTTTAACATATCCAGTTGTCACACAGTCAGTGAAGTCTCTAGAAGGGGGGAAAGATCTCTCATAGAGAATACGTATTGTGATTTCTATGATTTTGGAAATGTGAGTATGTAAACTAATGTAAAGAAGAGGGATATATGACTTCAAGGGCCTTTAATATAAAAGGCTGTTCAAAAATATAAGATCGTTATGGCCCATCTATGTCCCATCTATGTCATAGTCATCTTTGTTTTTCTAATGCCAGCATAGTAGTTATACATTGTGACTGCTCAACACATTGGACAACAGAAGAAATGGTTTTGCTTAGATTTGACGCAACATTTTATTATGTAGAGGGAGCTAAAAATAATCAGGGAACAATGAGATAAGTTCTCTTGTTTGGGAAAAAAATGTAAATAGTGCGTTCATTCATGAATAGGGATCGGCTTTATTTAACATTTTTTATCTTTATTGTTGAGAGTATTACAGATGCCCGCCTCCACCCAGCTCCTGCCCCACCCCAGGCCTTCACCACCCTATGGTCTGTCCATGGGCTATGCACATATGCATATAAGATCTTTGGTGAATCTTTTCCAGTCCCCACCGCCTCTTCCCTCTCAGATTCCTCAGTGTGTTCCATGTGTCCATGCCTCTGTTTCTATTTTATACATCAGTTTATTTTGTTCATTAGATTCCACATATAAGTGAGATCATGTGATATTTGTCTTTCTCTGACTGGCTTATTTTGCTTAGCATAATCATCTCCAGGTACCTCCATGTTATCTCGAAGGGTAAGAGATCCTTCTGTTTTACAGCTGAATAGTATTCCATTGTGCTAATGTACCACGATGTTTTTTTGTTTGTTTGTTTGTTGTTGTTTTTTGTCATTTATTTGAAAGAAAGAGTGGTAAAAAAAGGTCAATAGCATTATCTGAATAGTCTGTTCACCTGTACCCTCCCTACATTTTCTCTCATCTTTCCTTCCTCAATTATATTTCTTACACCGTACACGAGTAATCCTATTCTTGCCAATGTTTTTTCTTTCCCCATTCTAGTCTGCTTTCCTTTACTGTTTGCTGTGTCTGTTATCTCTCACATGATGATGCTGGGAAAGTGTTTTAGGGTGTTAGCAATTTAGAGCTGACTAATGGTTGGAGAGGAAGGAAACAAATATTCTAGGCAACAGGCATGAATAAGATCTTCTGACCAAGAAAGTGGAATTAAGTTATAAGCATAACTTGGATGAATTTCAATCCAAGTTTTCAAATATAATGAAAACTGTAATTTTATAGGGAGGGGTTTCAAACTATTAGTTATAACCCAGGAAAACAATATAGATGTCACTGCATATTGTTCTTATATATATTAGCTGGACAGGCTACTATGATTTAAAGAAGAAGTTAAATGTTGGGCACCTTTAAGAACAGGATTAGAAGAAGAGCTGAAAAATCTTATCTCACCTAATCCACACCTGTATTGGGATAATACATGTAGCAATACCTGGTTCTAGTCAATGCACCTCATGAAAAATTTTAAAAGAGCGTGAAGAAGTCCATATGAGCAATTGGAAGGGAAATGGTATAAAACTGCTTAGGATTCCGTGGTATAAATGTACCACAGCTTTTCTTTATCTATTCATCCACTGATGGGTACTTGGGCTGTTTCTAGATCTCAGGCATTGTAATAGTGCTGCTTTGAACATAGGGGTGCATATATTCTTTCTGATTTATATTTCAGGATTCTTAGGATATATTCCTAGAAGTGGGATAACTGGGTCAAATGGCAGTTCCATTTTTAATATTTTGAGGAAACTCAATTTTGTTCTCCACCGTGGCTGCACCAGTCTGCATTCCCACCAGCAGTGCACGAGGGTTCCTTTTTCTCCATATCCTCGCCAATAATTGTCATTTGTTGATTTGTTGATGATAGCCATAAAAAATACTTCTT
>NW_006282378.1:1028049-1028327 GCF_000327345.1 Myotis davidii
GTAGGTCCAAGGCATAGGGAAATGAAGCTTAGGACCTAGGGTTTTGAGGAGGATAAATCAATCTAGGACCCTCATTGAGCATTTGCTGTTAGTAGTGCATTCGTACTGTTGATATCAGCCTCATATATCTTTCATCTTTCACCTCAGACACTGTTCCTCACTGAATCTTTAGGAGGTTAATTCAGATGTGTTTGAGGAAGCCTATAGACCTGGGCTTCTTCCTTGACCTGGACTCACTCCTTCAATGGCTGGGTAATTATTTCTATAAAGTCTGTCTT
>NW_006282378.1:1029482-1043953 GCF_000327345.1 Myotis davidii
TGGATAGAGCTTCGGCCCCAGATTTTAATTGCAGTCAAGGGCACATGCCCAAGTTGTGGGCTGGGTCCCCAATGGGGGACTTGCAGGTGGCAGCTGATCCATGATTCTCTCTCATCATGGATGTTTCTATCTCTCTCTCCCTCTTCCTTCCTCTCTGAAATCAATAAATATATATATATTTATTAAAAGAAGAACAGTAGACAAAGTTTAATTGGGTATTAAAACTGAAGGCTTCCATTTGAACTAATCACTGTTCTTTAACACCCTCCTTCAGATAAGATAAAAAATGACTTCACATACAGTTAAGAATGTAGGAAAAAGATTTACATGCCTGAGCCATTCATATCCATGTTCTCTCACACACAAATGCACATACCTATATACACCCTGAGAATATGTTAAGTTATACAACACCATTAAGACACAGAATACAGCAGAGTTCTTAAGAGCTAAAAGAAACCATATTAGAAGGACTTGTGTGTGTGTGTGTAATTATGGGTGTAGGAGTAATTTTTGTAAATATTTTAATAACTAAGTGAGGAGACATGCCTGCGTATCTTTTCCAGTGGACACTGAAGGCTTTATTGTAATATGTGTTTGTCACTTGCTAAGATCCTATCACAGCCTAAAGAATCATCAAAAGGTGTCACACACACTTTCCAAGTGACTGGAACTGCCCTAACTGACCATTCCTGGGAATGAGGAGGGCAAATGTGGGAAAGCAAAAACCACCAGCTACTGAGGGCCCAAAGGTGGGTGGTTCATAGTCCAGAGATGTATAGGTGAGAAAACTCCAATTATAAAGCAGGACATGCTGAAAAGTCCATTGCTTTTCACATTCCAATTCGGGAGTGAAAGAGGATGGAGGTTGGAAAGAGTCAAGCAAAAATATAGTTTCTTTTGCAAGATAAAGCTAAACTCTTTGAAAGAGTATTAAATGTCAGCATGTTAACGAAAACTTCTGAAAATATTTATTAATGAGCGGAAGTCTGAAGCTTGACTTCAACAGAATTTCCAGTAAGTTCCTAAGCCTGCAGATGCTGATCTTCAGAAATGTCTCCTTAGATACTTCAGCTTAAAACCACAGTTGATAAAAGCAGTTCATGTGTGAGCATCACAGAAGGTGAACGCACATGCTCTGCTGCGAGGAAAAATCCGCTCTCTCTCATCCTTCCACTCCGCTCTGGCCTTCTGTACTGAGGATCAAGCCCAGCCCGAGTTTCAAACACAGCTCTCTACAGGCCCCAGTGCCCAGCTGGCACAAGCGATGACCCTGCCAAAGCTTGTGAAAGTGTCATGAAGTCTGCGGGGCACTGAGGTTGGGACAGGTCAGTGGAAGTTAACAAATCCCCTAAGTAAGTTACCACGTCTCACTTCGCACAAAACACTGGCATGCGAAGTCTGAGAGATAAAAGATATCTTTGCCTTTGTGTCCTGATTTCTAGAAATGATAGAGCCAGTACATTTCTGTGAGGGTAGTCACAGAGCAATTATAAAAACTGTTTCCTTAGTAGATCTGCTTCATCTAGATAAAAAGGTTAGGTAAAGCTCTGATGGCCTGTGTCACCCTGTCTTCTATTTGAAGTGGTCTCTAGCTGAGGCTGTGGTACGCTAGGCTCATGGCTCCCCTTGAGGATCCACATTCATTCCTCCAGCGGCTGGGCGTGTCCTGGGATGACAGTTCTCAGCTGAGTTCCTCTTTAGAACTTGCCTCCTCCAAAGCCCCATGGATGGCCTCCATGACTTGCTATTTCAGGGTCTGAACACGGGTCCAGACCTCAATTTAAGATGACCAGGAAGAGCTGTCCCAGTTCCAGGGCTCTCCGCTGTGCAGGGTTTGAGGGTTTTGAGGCTTTTGCTGTGTCTGTGTCACGTTTCTTTTGCCCAGTCCTGCTTCCTTCGCTCTCACGCAGGGGTTGATGCTGAGCGCACTCCCTGATAAACTAGTTGCATTCACATCTCTGTTTCAGAGTCTGTTTCTGGAAGCCTCCATTCTCAACATTTTAGGGCCCCATTTCTAGAAAAGCAATTGGCAAGTGGGGCCCCAAATTTTCAGTGTTGATATTTGCTAACTAAGGCAGAAGGCCAGTTACTTCTATTTTAATTTAAAAAAATAATTGTATCCTTTGAACTGAACTATATTTGCTATGGCTCAGTTCAGTTGGCAGCAGTTTATTATTTTCTTGGAAACAGGTTAAAAATTAAGATCTAAATTTTTCTCAGAATTCACAAAAAATCATCCCCTTGTCTTCAAAATTTTGTTTATGAATAATTTCAATATTATTGTTAGATCCATATTGTCTCACGATTAGTTTAGTCTCTTTCTAACGGGTGGCCTTAGAAGAGGCTGTAACTTAGTCCCATTTATTCCATGAGAGAATCCTGAGACTCCAATGAATATTATAAAGACATAAAATGAAAAGAGAAATCAACAAACCAACAATGCCTAAATCCTTTGCTTGAGATTTATTCTGTTCTGGACTTTTATTCAGAGCAGAGAGTTCTGATTATTACTATTTACTAGAAATTATTTACAAGATGCTTAGTTCAGGTGCTGTAAGAGGGTATTAAAGGTATAAGTTTAGGCCCTAACTGGTTTGGCTCAGTGGATAGAGTGTCAGCCTGCGGACTCAAGGGTCCCAGGTTCGATTCCGCTCAAGGGCATGTACCTTGGTTACGGGCACATCCCCAGTAGGGAGTGTGCAGGAGGCAGGTGATTGATGTTTCTCTCTCATCGATGTTTCTAACTCTCTATCCCTCTCCCTTCCTCTCTGTAAAAAAATCAATAAAATATATTTTAAAAAATAAAAAATAAAGATATGTTTGGGGGATTCTAGAGGGAGGAAGCAATCACAAGGGAATCTTAGACTGAGCTTCAACCCCTAAGTTCTATGGCTCAAGACTGCCCCAGATTCTGCCAAGACCTAGAAGCTCATGGATAGTAAATTGAAGAGAGAACATAAAAATGATCAATCTCACTAGCATTCCACCATGTCTTCTCATTCCTAGCTTATACCTACTATTGTCAAGAGACAACTTGTCTAATCTAAAACTTCATGGTTTTTGCCTCCAGAAGCAAAAGAAGAAGGAGGAGGAGGAGGAGGAAAGAAACTGGCAAGCCTCGGATACTTGGAAGCAACATATCAGTTCACATTTCTTTTATTAAAACTGTGCTTTTCTTTCACAACTATATAAATAAATGTATAAACAGGTGTATAAATGAATCTATACATTCTTTGACTTATTTAACAGGTGTTTATTGAGCGCTTATTATTACATGCCACTTAACCAGTGCCAGTTGGTTTAGTGAGCAGTTCAGTGGAACACAGATTTTTCTATGGACATTGTGAGTTGGGTGTGACAACAGAAGCAATAGCGGATGCCAGAAGGAAATTGCTGTTGTGTACGTTTCTTGAGCAGTGACGTCACTTCTTCGGGGGGTTTGGCTTAGGCTGTGGGTCCGTACATTTGTTGCCTTTTCTGGTGCTCCTGATCTTCAAGAGGAACGTAAACTGCTGCTGGGTTGAGATAAACAGCCCCGTGTCCACAGCAAACAGGATCACCACCAGAACTGGGATAAGGAGTTGCTGCCAGTAGTAGCTGCTTTGGTGAGATGTGATGGAATCTAGGTGCAACAAGAAACACAACATTATTGAATAATATTAAAAATTGAACTGCATGTTTCAGAGCTTCATCCTCCCCAAGAGAAGGGACCCGCATGGTCTTCCCTATTCTAGCATGACATGGCATTTCTCAGGGGCAGGGAGAAAACACTTCTGAGTTTGGGTTCCTTTGCTGTGCTCCCTGGAGCCCCAGGGAGTCCTGAATATCTCCCCAAGCCCTTGTCTGACAGTTTCTCTAGCCCAGTGGTTCTCAACCTCCCTAATGCTGCGATGCTTTAATACAGTTCATGTTGTGGTGACCCCCAATTTCATTGTTACAAATTGAACATAATGAAAGCATAGTGATTAATCACAAAAACAATATGTAATTATATATGTGTTTTCCGATGGTCTTAGGTGACCCCTGTGAAAGGGTCGTTTGACCCCAAAGGGGTCGCAACCCACAGGTTGAGAACCACTGCCTAGCCAATATGCCCAACGAGGAAGGTAATAGAAAAAATAACCCCGTTCTTGAAACTGAAAAGACCAACATCCACATATTATTTGGGATAGAAAGGAGACAGAGTGAGGTCAGGAGGTCATCAGTATCTTATTTATCAAACAATCAATCAATCATCATTCTTGCATGCCTTTTGGGTAAGATGAAGATATTGAACAAAATCATCTTTAAGTTTCCTTCCAGTTTCACTATTTTGTGACTCTGTTACTCTTTTTACAAAGTACCGCTTTTGGCTTTTGGTGATTATTCTAGAACTACAGAGACCCAGACTATTAAAGCCAGATATTACTTAGAGCTCACCTAGATCAGTGGTTCTGAACACTGTCTATTCATTACCATTACCTGAAAGAGCTTTTAAAAATACTGATGTGTGCACACCCTATCTAATCAAAGTCAGAATTTCTAAGAATGAGATATGAACATCAATATTGTTTTTCAATTTCTCCAAGTGATTCTAATAAAGTCTGGACCCAACCCTTTATTTTATTGATAAAGATATTGAACAATTAAATGGTATTTAGGTCTCACATTAGTTAACAGAGAGCTGCCACTAGAGCCTAATTCTAGCTTCTAGACTCATGCTTTTGTAGACATTAGTATGAGCCAAGTTTGCCAATTTCCTCCTGGTAAGGCAAAGGCTCTCTCTTTCATATGAAGTTTGGGAAGAGCAGTCCTTTTCATTGGCTGCCCACCTGCCCATTTTTTTTTCCTCATTAAGCCCTCTCTCTCTTCTCCCAATATACAGGCACACACCGCCTCCTGAATTATTCGTTTTCTTACCCAGCCCTCCTAGGCAAAATAGACTAAGTTCTTCACAGCCTTTGTTCCTTCAACTTTGATACTTTCTTTCAATTCAATAGATATAAGTGTCCCACAAGGAGCAGCAGGTGACTTTGAGATCAAAACTAATTGCAATGGGTTATGGTTGGGTAGTGCTTAACAAATTACAAATCCATTTTACAAATATTACCACATTTAGTCTTCATAGAAATGCCATAATATGAGCAGGTATTACTATCGCCATTAAACAAACCAAAAATAAACCTAAGCCAGAGATTGAGAACTATTCTGTAGTCCATGTCTCTCCATTGGAAGTTTAGTCGATTTTCTAAGGTTTCACGGCTGCCCCCATTTTACAAGCTGTTACTATTTCAAGTTGAGATGTCGTCTTTCCCTCTGCTATAGGCTCCTTCCTTTCTTGTACTAACTCACCTTTTAAAATAGTACTTTTTATTGATTTCAGAGAGGAAGGGAGAGGGAGAGAAAGATAGAAACATCAATGACGAGAGAGAATCATTGATCGGCTGCCTCCTGAATCCCCCACACTGGGGATTGAGCCCGTAACCCAGGCATGTGCCCACTGGGAATCGAACTGTGGCCTCCTGGTTCATAGGTAGAGTGCTCAACCACTGAGCCATGCCAGCCAGGCCTATCTCACCTTTTTTTATAGTAATCTTGAGGGATTCAGAGGTATAGTTTTTCTGCCACATTTTGCCCGTGCAGTAATAGTTGCCGCTATCTTCCAGGGTGGCATTGGTAATGGAGAGGTTGTGGTTCTCATACCAGTACTTCAGTGGTTGGCTATTCTTGTAGTAAATCACCTTGAAGATGTTTCTATCCATCCAACCGCGACACCTGATGAGGAAGGACTCACCCTCCAGTACCACCTCAGAAGAGGACTGAAGGAGCAGCCAATCTGAAGAGCATTTATTATGTTACTTATTTAACAGCGAACAAATAGATTATACAGATAGGTTTGGGATAGATAAATAACAGGTAGATAAAATGAATGAGGTCCTGCATTGAGTCTGTCAGAAGCCATTGTTCATCATTAATATATTTCTTGGCTCATAAAGTCAATAGAAAGGAAACAAAATAATGCTTAGAGCTGGACTTCTATATTGATAAATCTTCTCTCCTCCTGAAAAGTAAGTCTGGAGCCATAAAATTTCTCTGACATTTCTGCTGAGCCCATCCAAGGACGGTCTGAAACCCCAGAATTCCCTTGAGCTCCATTATTGTTAGTTCTAGTCACTAAGTGAGAAGCAAATCTACTCTGCTTCGGGTATCTTAGCCCAGGACAGTGTCTATGTTGTCTTCTCTTACTTCATAGGGACTTTCAGTAGTTGATCCTAAAGCTTCCTCAAAACATGTATAACAACTTTTATTAATTATTTGTGTAATTATTTACTTAATATCCTTGTCCTTATTTGGCTTTATACTTCAAGAGGTTTGGGGCCATGTCTGTTCCTTACATTATACCCCCAGTGCCTAACACAGTACCTAGGAGTTGAAAAGTACTCAACAAATATTTTTCAGTAATAAGTCCGTGAAAAATTAGGTTCCATGACCAATGTCATTTTAAGAATTGAAAAGCAGCCACAGCCAGTGTGGTGAAGTGGTTTAGAGCACCAGTGGTAAGGATTAACAACAACAGAATTGAAAAGCAGCCACCAAAGAAAAATGTTAAATGGAAATATGGCTAGTTTGTGCAAACATATGTTATTTATGAGCAGTCCTTGAGGACTTTAACAGAATCTACTCTAAGGAAATAAAGAAGCTATTCTATACTCCTTTCGTTTTTATTTGAGATTTTCAGATGGATGTTAAAACATCTTTCATTCAAGAGAAAAATACGAATTGTGTCTATACTTTAAAATATATTTATATTTAAAAATATAACAATAACGTAGACATTCAAATGAAATCATTAGCTTGTTCATTCAGCATTTACTAACTAACCCACATATGCCTAAGCAGGCTTCACTAATTATCAATAGGAAAGTGATACAGATAAAAAGCGAACATAAACTTTTTTCTTAAATAAAAATAGAGGACTTGAGGAATGTACGCAGATATCTTTCAAAATGAAGAGTACAACCAAATGTTCAGGTCATTGCACATGAATATTGCAGAGCAAATCTTTAAATCAAACCTTTGATCCTATTTCAGATATATAGCTCTTTGCAATATTCACATATCCAACATGTCAGTGATCACTGAATAATATGCATCTGAATCTATATAGAAAAGATAGTCAGAGGTGAGATAAAATGGACAAATAGCATTGGAAGATGGCCAGAATATTGAAAGCAGGCAGAAGGAATAGAGATGCGAGAATGGAGCCTTACGGATCTTGAGTGAGAGAACCTGAGTTCCACCCTGGTACCCTAAGCCTTAGAATAACTGCTCCCCATCATCAGAGAGGCCATTCTTCACCTGGGAAAGTCTGTATTTCCACAGACTTGGAACTTACCGCTGAAGACTTCTAGATGCACCGGTTGACTTGGGATAAGGTTTTTGCTGCTCTGACATCTGTATTCCCCGCTGTCCTGGAATTTGGCATTCACAATGTCCAAACTTGGAGTTGTGACTGTGAGCACGGTATTGTTGTGGGTCCACTTCGTGGAGTTAACGTCAAGGGAATTGTTCCCATTACATGTAAGAGTCACATTGTCTCCTCTAAATATTCTATTCCAGGGTGGGTTCAAGGACACCATAGACTTCCAGGTGGCTTTGAGAAGATCAAATTGTGAAAAGAGATATAGAGGGAGAAACATCATAGAAAATTAATTGTCTAGGCTTCAAAATACAGATATACTAATGGTCAATCAATGCTCAGTCTACCCTCTACTGATGTTGCTAAGACCCTATCCTGTTTGGTAGGATTTTAAAAAGGAGGAAACACTGGTGTGGTCCCAGGGGCCTCCCTACCTAGAGAGAAAGACAGAACAAAAATGCAGGATATTGAATAAATAAACAAACCAAAAATTTAACATGTGGTATAAGATAACTCATTTAATTCTCTTGATTTCAATTTCAGAATTTGTAATTGAGGACTGCAATCTCTTTTCAGGCAGAGACAATGTCTGTCATGTTCAACCCTAGCTTGACTCAATGGCTGGCACATGGAGTGAATGAATGAGTGAGAAACGGGTGCATAACTCTGTTGTGAGTGTTTATGCAGCAAACAATATATGCCAATTCTGGAAGGTAATGAGAGAGACCAAGAGGATCAGTCTTAAAAGGCTTCCAAGAACGAAGATGTGATACAAATTTGAACTGAAGCTAAGGAAGGAACAGGGGGTGATGAAGAAAGGGTGATGCAGCAGAAAGAGAGCCAGATTTGAATCCAAGGCACTTATGTTAGAAACCAGTCCTTTCCTTGCTGTATAACCTCCAGAAAATCACTAAACCTGAGCTTCAGCATCCTTAATTCTAAAATAACAACATTAAGAACGATGATGTAAGAATTGAATGAGATTACATAATAGTGCCTGGAAGAGAAGCTGAGACATTTAAATGTTCAAAAGAAGTGGTTGTTGACATAAAAAGAGGAGGTGGTGACTTGAAAGAATGAATTGGTATGTGAGATGCTTTTGAGTGAGAGAAAAGAAGAAAGACAAGGCAAGGTGGACATGGGAAGTGGGTTGAACAGGGAGTTGCAGAATCATAATCATTAGGAAAATTATAATAATCATTAGAAAACAAAGATGCTGGAGTGAAAGGGAACAGTGTGGAGAGGCAACGCCCAGACACATTGAAACACCGAGTGAACAAGGACAGAGGACTCACCTGCTGGCATGCCATCTGGAGCTGCAAATGGTCAGAGAGGATAAATTAGTGTCTATCCCCAGCCTTCTGAGGCTCCTGAAGACTGGGGACCTGGGGGTAGGATGACATCTACGTTCATGGAATTTGAAGGGCTAACCATCTTCCTAGGAATTTGATCCTGAGATAAGGAGATTTGATCTCTTTTTTCTCTTACTCCCCCCCCCCCCCCTTACTTTCTTCTATCCCCCCCCCCCCCCCCTTGTCCTCTGGAGATGCCAGAATGATTGGAAGAAACCAGGCTCTCAGTCTAGCTTTTTGCTTAGATGTTCCTCAGCCCTCTTTCCTCTGCTTTCCAGTTTGTCTCCACTACAGAATCCCTGGGAGATGTCCCAAGGCTTGGGCATGGCCTAGGAAAAGTCAGCACTAAAGCCAGCAATCCCACCCCCGCTGCTTCCTAGATCCATTTTGGCTGCTGCAAGAGGGGCGACTGAACCTCTACTTACAAAAGAGCAGCAACGCCACCCACAGCAGGGCAGGGCCTCCCGTGGAAGTGGACATCTCTCCTAGGGCCTCCAAGTACAGACTGAGCTGAAGTCTAGGGCCTTCAGATAGACTTCAAACCGAAAAGGAGAAGGAAGTGTTTTCTGTGTCCTATCTGGTTACCTGATCAGCTGTTGCCTGAGTTTGCCTCCTTCCCTGGAGATAAAATTAGGAGTGGTGCCTGATTGGGCAATTTTATATGTACCTCCGTACTCCCCACCCCACCTCCATAGACATACCTGGAATCTAGTAAAAGGCAGTCACAGGGCCAGACACACAGTCAGAGGACATTCTTAAACTGTCTATCAATGCAACTTAGAAAAGTGGGGAACAGGCGATGTTGCATTCATCCCCCACAATAATTCTATGAAGCAGGCGCCTTCATTACATTTTATAGGTAGGAAACCTGGAGCAAAGGGAGGTTAAGCAACTTATCTTAGGGTAGACACTAAATGGCTAATTTGGGATTCAGACGTTTAAAAATCTAACCCTAGAGGAAAACCCTTAATCATGACAATATACCCTTTATGCATGTCCACGAGTATGGCCAGCGGTTGCTGAAATTCTGTTGTGGCTTTCCAGAGCTACTTGTATAGTAGGCCGTTAGCTAGATGTTAACGAAAAGAAGGGAGCACATGGAGCCAGCGGATTAACTAGGAAAGGACACTCCAGGCATCCGAGTAGGCAGGAAAGATGCTTCACAGCCACCCATTGACAGGGGAAGGGAGAGATGGCACAGAGGATGTCTTTTCACTAAGCACACGCACAGTGGAAGCCAAAATAGTGACCACAAAGGGGAGGACAAAAACCTAGGGAAATCTGGGGAGACGATCAGATAGGATAAGGACACACGCCAGGGAAAAGCCAGGAAGGAGACTGAATAGTCTGAAAGAAGGCCTGAGTCCAGGGAATATAAGGAAAGTCTGCCAAAGGCTTGCCTCCGGGTGGCAGCTACGTGGGCTGGAGTGCAGTGCCAACCACGGCCCAGCTGCCATTGAGTCTTGGTGACGGACGTGCAGATAGGCCACGAGGCAGAGGGAAGTTAGGTCACTTGCCCATGGTTAGCCATGGGTGCTGGGGTGATACAGCTCGGGGCCCTGTTGACTATCTTGGGCCTGGTGGGCCCACATGTGGGCTTGCAGCCTTGGAAGCTGGACTTCTTCTGCAGTGAGACGGAGCTGAACGCCCTGGTTGTGGATGAGACATTGGGCACGGTGTACTGGGGGCAGTGGTGCTGGGGAAGTGCCTCCTCAAGTGGGGCAGCCTTTCCAAGGGCCCCTACAAATCTTGCCCCCGTCGCTTAAAGTCCTCCTACGCATGTTATCTCTAGGGAGGTGACCTCTACATTGCTCTGCCAGCTTGTTCAGCTGCCTGCCTCAGTTTCCCTATTCCACTTGTCCTGGCTTACCGGCCTGTCTCAATAGTACCTGTTGTGAACATTAAAATATTTAATATAGTGAAACGTTTAGAACAGAGCCTGGCAAATAGTTAATGCTTTGTATGTTAGCCGTTACGGTGACTGTGATTAGTTTATAAAGAGCTTTGGACTTGAAAATAGAAGAGAAAGAGACCACAACTTCCTGGTCAACCCACAGAGGAAAAACACCCAAAAGCTGGAAAAGCCACGAGTGGGTCCATACATCCTCCAAAGGATGCAACCAGGTCACGCAGAAGCAATTGTGTGAGTGGGGCCGGGCCTGCCTCCCACACAGGGCTCCCTGCATTCGGAGACTTTGCTCTGGCTGGGGGGGGGGGGGGGAGGAAATGGCGCAGCGCGGGCCTCCCCAAGTCTGTTCCTGGGTGTGGCTGTGGACAGAGAAACCCCAGTCTTGCAGAGTCAAGCCAAATGCAGTGTAGGCAGGTTTATTTTATGCTTTCTTACAGAATTACACAGTTAAGAAATGGAAACAGCCTCCTCTTAAAGGAATTCCTTTAGGTTGTTAGCTGATAAGAACAAGAGGTCTTAGCCCAGCCAAGAACATTTGCATTTTAATAGGTAAATTTTGGAGCCCTAATCCTTTAGGACCTGGCTGAACAGCACTGTGACCAGTGTGTTTCTGGGGGTGAGGGTGGGTAAGAGTGGGGGCTGGGAAGTGAGGACTGCCAGGGGGTTGTCTGAACCTCTCAGGGCATACTCCCTGTGTTATTGCCTGCAGAGGACCATGAGGAAATGTGAGTGAGTGTGTGTGTGTGTGTGTGTGTGTGTGTGTGTGTGTGTGTGATGGGGGTGGGGCGGCAATGAGTATTGCATGTTGCCTGTCTCAGGGATGGGTCTGCAGGATACATTTTCAGCATTTACTGGCAGCCAAATGTCCTGTAATACCCAGGATAGCCTTGCATATTAAGAAATGTATGGTCAGATCTTCTAGAATTATTTGAGCCTTTGAGCTTTAAACCTATTTGACCAACAAATGCAAAGTTGTTTTTTTTATATATATATATATGGGATTTTACAGGAAAGAAACTATCACACATACTGAGGGGAGATTTTGCTTTGTTTTTCCTGGAACGGCATCATTAAACTGTTCACTATTTCAGAAAATCTGACCACAACAGCTACGCTGTTCAGGTTTGGATCGCTGACACCTTACCTTCATATCAGGCTGTATTTGTTATCACCATATTCATCATGAATATATTTGCTCATTATAAAGTTATTTTATTTCTTCTTTATATTAAAATTGGGAATTATATTGATTTAGAAAATAAAAATGTGTAGAGGTAGGCGAGGTGGGTATAGTTTCAGGCTCCTGAAACTTCCACAATTTTAGGGCTCTTCCTTAAAAAATGAATAGAAAATTATGAACTTAATATTCGATGTTAGAATGACTATGTAGAACAAAAAAATGAATCACAACAAATTACAAAATGCAAAAGCTGAAAAATAACATGAACATTACAAAACCCAGGAAAAATGACAATGTGCTGCTTGACACTCTACTATAATACTTTCATTTTCCTTCATATCTGTGCTACATCTTCTCATCAGCTATTCTAATAATATTTTATAGAGAAACTAGAAATATAATTCATTCTTTCCTCTAGCATCACTGATCAGCATTTATTTTCTATTATTGATAGTTGAAGTGCATTAAAAATGCAATTCTTATGAGATATCCTCGCCGTGTGTAGTACTACTAGAGGTTTGTGCCTTCCAAACACAAGAATTTTGATAAATTTTACATTATCTTATTCCAATCAAAAGAGACAAAAACATCATGATTATTCCGTATTGAGTGCATTCCTGATAAGAGAGAACTTCCATTTTCACTAGACACAAAGGAATCCAATTCTCAGCTTACACATACCCTATGCTTGTAAAAAAATGACAAAATTGCCTTCTGACTTCAGATATTTCAACCTTGGTTTTCCTTTACCACCTACAAATGTCCAGTGTCAAGTACTGGATAGAGCAGGGGTTCATACTGTGACACGGCCCTAGGCCCTTCACCTTGTGCCCAGAAGCCAGGAAAGTGGGCCCTTTGAGAGGATTTTTCTGGAAGCCATTTCTGCCCCAGAATGGCTCGCATACGTGGACGTGACTATGAACCACACATATCTGTTACACTAAACCAGAACTCAGCATCCTCAGCTTAAGTTCACCTTAGCTGGGTCCCAAAAGCTTCCTGCAACTAACATCATGTTCCTGATAGGAAGCAAAGTGTGACAGAGGGAAGCCTGAGGGCGAGAAGATCGTAGTCTTGTCCAAATGTGGTTAAATGTGTTTCGTAAGTTTTACAAAGACTGATGACCTCTTCCAGGAGTTTGGAGGTGTCCTGAAGCTTAACTTTCATTAGTTACACCTTAACTCCATCTCTGGGAGGCAAGCTCATAACCTATGGATTTCTTCTCAGGGTCACAAAGACAATGTTCCAAATGTAGGTCATGAAAGGGAGCCTGGCTGGACTGAAAACCACGGGCCTACATTTTAAAGATGGAGAAAGGGCCAGAAGAAAGGGAAACAGAGGCCTACACAGAGGAAGTTCCCAATGGACTTTTCCTTCAAAACGGACCAGACTAACATAGAGGTTAAAAAAAACAACAGAATAGCAAGTGTCTGATCAAAATTAAAATGTGTGTTCTAAACACTGGACTGAACATTGGAAATAGTGCAGTGTCAGAAAATTCAGGACCTTTTGGTAGCCATTCCTATAGGCCAGTGTTTCTCATAATCAGAGATTTGCACAATTTTTAATGAAAAAAATGTATTTTTTATTGGTGATAATCTTAAAGAATTAAGGTAAATATATTATGACTCATTCAGATGAGTCATTGCTACTTGACTTCAGTGCCTAATTAGCATTTTTTGTTTACAATTTACAACTGCATCCAGTGACTATCAAATGAAGTCTCAGTGCACCTAAGAACATGCGTTAAAACAGTGGAAAGTGGAGAGAAGACTGAACCAACATGAGGCCCGCCACAAGAACCTCAGAGACAGATGTTGGAGAAGGAAGGGGCGTTTATCTGAGGCGTTCCTTGAGATAAACTTTAACCGTGCAAGTGTTCGGCCAGTTAAAGTAGTTGCTCCCAAAGAGACTACCTTATGCAGGCAGGACCCGGGGCAGGCATTGTCATCTGACCTTCTATTAGTGTAATTACGATTGCCGGAGGAATTATGCCACATACATAGTTACAGTTGCAATTCACATAGCAATCTATTCTCCTTTTAACATTACAGTGGGCACAAAGCTTATCAGCACACAGGACACTGTTACTTACAAAATTCCTGGTGCCGAGGGACAGGCTTAAAGGGAGCTCCCAGAGCTGGCTTCCTCTGGTGGCAGCAGCGGCGCCTTCTCTGGCTGGCTGGGCAGGTCAGGAACCAGTTTCAGATTTAGGTTGGCATTGCCTTCAGAGATATCTCCCTGTACACGCACAGCCAGGATCCATCTGAGGCCCCACCTTTGTCTGTCTTCGGCATGGAGTGGAGCTGAGCGGAGTGGGGAAGGGAGGGGGACTGCGCCCAAGCTGAAGGCAATCAGAGAAGATAAACTTCCAGCGATCAGAGCCACCAGTGCAGCGCAGGGATCAGAGTGATCAGCAGCGACCAGGCGTCCAGAGATCAAGCCATGATCAACTCGAATGGTGTTCGGGGACCCTTTAAATAGCCTGTAGTACCCACGGCAGGCCAGGGGGAGCAGGGGGATTCTGAAAAACAAAATGCGTAACCAGATTCCAAGTTTGACATTCGCTCCTATGGGCATATTAGTGAACTTGTAAACACTTGGTTTCACTCTGAGGAGGGGGCGGAG
>NW_006282378.1:1044030-1044721 GCF_000327345.1 Myotis davidii
ACAACAAGTAGGGTGATTACCAGAGAGGAAAGGCAGGTGGGGGGGGGGCTAGGAGAGGGTAAAGGGGCGATAAATGGTGATGGAGACTTGACTTGGGTGGTGCAACAAGCAAGTCTATTGGTGCCATTTCCCAAAGAGCTCAGATGAGAGCATTTTTTAGCAATACATTATTTTTTCATTAAAGCATGCACATTGTTTTTATACATACTGTTACACACCAATAGACTACAGTATAATTTAAACATAACTCTTACCTGTACTGGGAAACCAAAACTATTGTGTTACTTGATTGCAATATTTGTTTGATGGCAGTGGTCGAAAGCATGCACATTGTTTTTTATACATACTGTTACACACTAATAGACTACAGTATAATTTAAACATAACTTTTATCTGTACTGGGAAACCAAAACTATTGTGTTACTTGATTGCAATATTTGTTTGATGGCAGTGGTCCAGAACCACACCTGAAATATCTCTGAGGTATGCCTGTACAGATATACATTAGAAGGTTCCTTTTGTTTGTTTGTTTTGGCTAAAAATTTAAAATGAGAAAGGGGTGAGAAACAAGTGCTCTGAAGGGCTATATCATCCAATGCGAGAAGAAATACAGTAAAGATATGACCAAATAGGTAAACAAAAACCTATCAGGTAGTAACAAGGCAGAGAATTAAATCCGAGTGATGTGATA
>NW_006282378.1:1045896-1049999 GCF_000327345.1 Myotis davidii
AACAAACACTTTACTTCATTTTAAAATCTTTATTGTTGAAAGTGTTACGTATGTCCTCCTTTTCCGCCCATTGACCCCCCTCCAGCCCTCCCCGGGCCTTCACCTCCTTATTGTCTGTGTGTCCATGGGTTATGCATATATGCCTACAAGGTCATTGATTGATCACTTCCCACCCACCCATCCTCCCCCGCCTTCCTTCGGAGATGACATTCGAGATTTGCACTCTGTGAACGAATACGTTAGTCTTTTCAGAACCCACAAGCAATGTGCTTCCCTATGGCACGTCTGTAGCGTGTACTTGGCTGCAAGGATTAGTTGAATGTGTGTTACTCAGAATTTGTGACCAGCATAAAAGAAAAGTGAGGGAAACTTGAAGAATGTTTAGACTGTGCATCGCTCTTTTCGGTTCTGGACACCATCGTTTACCCCTTATTTCTAGAGCTTTTATTATTTCTGCTTAGAGAATAGCTTTAGTGTTCAGGCATCACTCCCACGACAACCTATATTTCTACCATCTTACATCTCTGCTAATTATAAACCATAGGCTTGCTGGCTTATGACTATTTGCAGTCATATATCATCAACAGGTCAAAAGTGAATAGTTTTGGGGTTTTTTTTCACTGACTGTAATAAAATGCATACTAGAAAGAGGATCCAGGTTTGAATTCATATTCTATTCAGTTCTACCTTGCACTCTTATCCTAATTGACAAAAAAAAAACTTCTTCTATAAATAAATAAATAAATAAATATCCATGGAATAAATGTAGACAAAATGACATGATTAGCAAAACACTGTTTGCAAGCCTTAATAAAAAATAATTCAGACAAAGTCATCAAAAGATGAAATAATAAAAGATTGATGGGATAAATTTGAATAGAGCATCAAGCTCTTGCAACATGAAACACTGATCAATTTAACATTGCTTAGAGTGGAATAATCAAACAATATCTGCCTCTTGATTAGTGTTGCCAGAGAAAATACAAAATGCCTAGTTGAAAATGAATTTCAGATAAATAATTAATAATTTTTAGTATAAATATGTACCTCGCAATAGTTGGGGTATACTTATCTTGAAAAATTATTTATTGATTATTTAAAATTCAAATTTAACTGAGTATTCTGTATTTTTATTTGTTAAATCTGATAACCCTGTTTGATGCCATGCAAAATTTTCTATAGTAATATAGTATAATATAGTTTATAGAATATATAGTTTAATATAGTTAACATGATTTAATAAATCAAACTTGCATCTAATTAAGCTTTTAGAACTAACTTCCAGTCTACAGGAAATACAGGATATGAAGAACAAATTAAATGATACGATGAGTAAATAGATATGCAGAAGGTGAGACTTTGACCTAGTTTTAAACATGTCAAAGAAATGTAAAAAAAGGTGGGGGAGAGTGGTAGTGGCCAAACCATGCTCAAAGCAAAGAAGGATGGCCTTATCCCCAGGGCATATTTGACAAAATTTAAATACAGTTTTGGGTTATGCATGTCCGCATACAAGTTCTTCGGTTGATCTCTTCCCACCCCCTCTCCCCTGCCTTCCCTCTGATATTCAACAGTCTGTTCCATTCTTCCATGTCTCTGGATCTATTTTGTTCATCGGCTTATTTTTTTCATTAGGAAATAGGATTATTTTAGACAGAAAATTCTCAGTCTGGTTTGAAGATCATTATAGCAATCTCATTTTACAGGGTATGGCTAACATGGCGCCTCAAACATCTCCTGTGGGTACAGAGATCATCTTAGTGCAGTTGTGCTGAGCCAGAAACTGAACTTGATGGAGTAATGATCTATTGCTGTTTCATTTTCTCTCCAGCAAAATCTGTGAATGAAGTGAAGGGAGCATGAGGAATGGGTCTGCTGTTGCCAAGATTGGGAGGTTGCTCTCCATAAATGAGAGAGTTAGGCTGACGTGTATATCCAATGAGACTTAAGAAAATTGGCTGTAGGCTGAGGCTGGGCAACAGAAGCTCTAGCCCCTATAACCTCTGCTTGCCTCCATCTTTTTTTTTAAATCGTTACCTGAGGATATGTTTATTGATTTTAAAGAGGGAGAGAGAGAGAGAGAGAGAGACAGAGAGAGAAACATCAATCAGCTATCTCTCATATGCTCCCCACCAGGGATCAAACCTGCAACCTAGGTATGTGCCCTGACCAAGAAGGGAACCGGCAACATTTCACTGATGCTCCAACCAACTGAGCCACCCACCCAGCCAGGGCACCTCATCTTATTTGAATCCATTTCAGGAAGTTGGTTTCTCTCTAATCCTAAAAAATCTAAAATTGAGGTTTTCTCTGTGTCAGCTTATGAAGTATTCCTAGAGTTTTTCTTGATTAAAACTCAGTGCAGTGCTAGTTTCTCAATCCCCAATAGTGAGTGCTAGTAAACACATGGCAGCCTGAGTCTCATCTGCTTCCCTGGTTCCTAACGAAACCTGTGAGACATGCTCTAGGGCCCTTGCATTCTACCTCTTAGTACCGGGAGGGGTTTTCAGAGGCGAGTTCCCAGGAGGCTTGAGGCTTCCCCCCACTCACGCCCTCATCGCTTTCCTGGTTCTGGCTTCCACAACAAAGAGCTTTCCTAGGCATCCTCAGAACAGATGCAGCCCCTCCACTCCTCTTAAAGATCATTCTCCTCTCTCGGACAGGTCTGGTGACAGCCTTCAAGGTCGCCACACCATATTCCTTGTACGTGTGTCCCGAGGGCCAGAACGTCACCCTCACCTGCAAAATCTTGGGCTTGGGCCCCGTGACCAAAGGGCACGACCTGTCCTTCTACAAGACATGGTTCCGCAGCTCACGGGGCGAGGTACAGGCCTGTTCCGACCGTCGGCCTATCCGCAACCTCACGTTCCAGGATCTCCACCTGCACCACACTGGCCACCAGGCCGCCAACACCAGCCAGGACCTGGCCCAGAAACATGGGCTAGAGTCGATCTCCGACCACCACGGCAACTTCTCCATCACCATGCTCCACGTGACCCCGCTGGACGGCGGCTTCTACTGCTGCCTCGTGGTGGAGATCAAGCACCACCACTCTGAAAATAAAGTGTGAGATTGATAGTACTGTTATGGAAAGTGCTCAAGAAATAATATTTAAGTGAAAAAAAACACTTGTGAATTGGTGTGTCCCACATAATTTCATTTGCATAAAATTGAAATGATTTGGAAATATGCATAATTGTACATAGAAAATTTCTAGGCAGAAATAAATAAATTTAGAAAACAAACATGAATTATGTTTCCTTCTGGACTAAAGAATGCAAATTACAGGAGATAACTAACTTTCCCATTTATACTCTACTTTACAGATGGCTTTTTCCCCCTTAAGCATTTTTATTTTTTTTAAGAAAAAGCCTAGTTTTATATTTGTAAGTAAACTTGGTATCTTAAAGAAAACAAACAAACAACAAAAAGAACAGGGCATTAACTTGTAAGATAATGAATTTCCAATCATTGGAAGCACTGAAGCAGAATTTGGTGAACTATTTGTGAGGAAAGCTGGGCTTTTAAAATTACCTCCTAATTATAAGTTTCTATGATTCAGTTCTGATGAAAGAACTTAAGGCTACAAAGAATATGAGTTTTCCCAGCTTGTTTCCAACTGGAAAGATTTGAATAATGAAATGGATAAGATTAACCCCTTGCCCAGGAGTGCTTGTCAGGTCTAAGCAGAAAATGATTTCCCTAGAAGGTAATAATTTTTCATTTTTTAAATTGTGGAGAGATGTTTTGGGCTAAAGACCCAGAATATAAAGAAATAGAAAATGGTGTCAAATGCTGCATCTCTCGGTGACATGGTGTCAGGGACTGAGACTGTGTGTGGTCTCAGTGATCAGGATCACATTGCAGTCCCAGTGCCATCACCCATCAGGTCTTTGCCACTTGATGGGGCGTTGTTTTCCTGGGGGAGGGGGGGGATGAGAGAGGAAACGGAATGGCAATAATGCACACGCACAGGTCAATCTTTTCTCTTCCAGAGCCTGGCTGAGTTTTTCTTTCCTTTTAGTGTAGGTAGGATTGACTTTCCTCTTCCATAGATCTGAGTTTTGTTCCGTAATAAATTATGAGCCACAGTAAAGCAGGAA
>NW_006282378.1:1050026-1051920 GCF_000327345.1 Myotis davidii
AGGAATGCTTAAGGACCAGCTTATTCCCACATCCCTAAGGAAAACTAACACATGCATATTATACTGTTCATTTTTCTCTAAATTTTGAAATAGTTTAAATTTTTTGTTCTTAAAAATCTATAATAAGGAAATTTCAAACTCTGACCTCACCCAACTACTTATATCTCACTGTAGTAATACCCAGAATTGACCCTGTGGTTATTATAAGTTTTAGTATTTTTTCATCATAAATTTTTGCATTACGGTTTAAAAACTATTGTATTAAAATTGTGTTCATCTTGGTTACTGACTTTTTTGGAGCTCCCTTAAATTTTGCACCCAAGCCCAGTGCCTCACTTACCACCCTTACTTCCAGCACTGTTCAGAAAGGTTTTCCTTCTACCAACCTTTCTACAATCTTTCTTTAAAAGTTGAAGTTCATTTCCTCCCGATGTGGTCCTGAGGTGCTCAAATTGCTATAAAATTTTTCTGTCAACTTTCCTGTGTTGACCATAAATTAACCCCCTACTTTCACTTTTTCTCCTTAGTCCTCTCTGCAATCTCATAATAGAGTTCCATTTTGGAGCAGAATTATAGAATTTGGCTGTGTTTAGAAGATAATAATTAAGAAGAAAATATGTATTATACACAGAGAAAGATAACTTAAGATTCTCCATTTACTACCTAGAACAAATTATTTTTAGCATTTTGCTATATTTGTTTCCAGCCCCTTTTTAATGGCAGGTGTGCCATTGAATGCATTACCTTCATTTCTTTCTTCCTTCTTTTTCTTTTCTTTATATTATTTTTACAAAATTATGGTCTATGTATCTTTGTATCTACCTATGTATCTATGTAACTATGTATGTATGGCACATAGTTCTCATTAAATGAATATGATATAATTTATTTAATCATTCCTTTTTCATTTACATTGTTTTTGGTCTTCATTATTATAAACTAGAGGCCCGATGCAGGAAATTCATGCAAGGGACTCGGCCCTGGTAGCTACAGTGGCTGCGTCGGACCTCACAGCTCTGGCTTCATCCGGAAGGTTGTCCAGAAAGATGTCCAGTATTACACTTTTATTATTATAGATGATATTATAAAACCCTCTTACACATGCATCCTGATACATATCTCTGATTATTTCTTTAAAATAAATAATTGGAAGAGAAATTATTAAGCCAAGGAGAATGTGCATGTGTTATAATTAATACACTAATATTTTACCGAGAGTAAGGCAAATGTATTAATACTTGTTAATAGAGGCCAGAATAGCCTTCTTTTTTTTTTTATCTGTTCAAACTGGTCTTAGAATTAAAAGATTGAATCCATGATTTTTTAAATTTTGGACAAATCACCTAATCCTAGATGTCTTAGGTTTTCCATCTATAAGATGAAGATAATAGTTACCTAATGCATGGGATTGTTATGCTGTTAAATAATATATGTAAAAATGCGTTATAAACTAAAAAGTGCAATAAGTGACTATTATTTTTGTTGTTAATTTTTTTAAATGAGAACTTTGTGATCCCCAATTACTCCTCAAATAGAAAATAGGACAGCTTTGCAAAATGCTTTCCCCAGATACCCAGTTTATAATGCTGAAGAAATTAGAAAGGAGAGTTCAGAGTAGTGAGTCAGACTACTTATAAAAATACATATGCAAGCACAAGCTCCAATACACAGAGAAATAACACATTTCATGAGAATTAGTTACAGAGCAACACTAGCAATGGATTGGATTGATAGGATTGAGAAGACTTTCTGTTCAAGAGGAGACTGGAGTAAAGTATTGACTAAAGAGAAAAACAAGCTTCATTAAAAACCAATCAAAGTTATTAAGAAGAACTCTCTCTCTCTCTCTCTCTCACACACACACACACACACACACACACACACACACACACAC
>NW_006282378.1:1052214-1052981 GCF_000327345.1 Myotis davidii
TGTAACTATGCATTTTCTATTTCTTTAGCCTCAGTTTTCCCCTAACACCTGTGTTCTCACTCATCAGGAAATCTGTCCTCATCCTTCCTTCTACCTTATCACAACTCTGTGTATTCCTCTTTACTGTTATACATAAATCTGCATACACGGAATTGCTTCCTGATTGTGTTTTTCTATCTTCACCTATTAGTGAGCAGTCGTCTCTATTTCCCTGGCATCCACTTTCTTACAACATTACAAGAATAAACTCAAGAATAAGAACCTAGGAGCAGGTTCTTATTATCTACTGCTCCTAGAGTTCTCCTCCTCAAACCATTGGGCGTGGATATATACTGACTGATTGGCCTAAATCTCCAGCTTCCAGATGTGGAATTTATCAATGAAGAGAGAAAACTACACAGTCGTGAGTGAATTTTTTTTCCAGGGTTTTTCCAGCTTTCATGAACACAAACTTATTCTCTTTGCAATATTTCTCACCTTGTATATTTTAACCCTGGCTGGCAATGTCATCATTGTGACAATTATCAGTACTGATCGCCACCTTCACACCCCCATGTACTTCTTTCTTAGTATGCTTTCAACTTCAGAAACTATGTACACATTGGTCATTGTACCACAAATGCTCTCCAGCCTCATAGGACAAAGCCAGTCCATCTCCTTGGCTGGCTGTGCCACCCAGATGTTCTTCTTTATCACTTTGGCCATCAACAACTGCTTTCTACTCACAGCAATGGGGTATGACCGTTATGTCGCCATCTGCAACCCTG
>NW_006282378.1:1053151-1057176 GCF_000327345.1 Myotis davidii
AAAAAATGATCTTATTTTAATTTTTGTATGTATCTGTCCACTTTTCCCATCACCATTTGTTGAAAAGACTGTGTTTACCCAATTGTATATTCTTACACCTTTTGTCACAGATTAATTGAACATATAGGTGTGTGGTGTTTTTTCTTCTGGGCTCTCTATTCTGTTCCATTGATCAATGCATTCGTTTTCATGCCAGTACCATGATGTTTTGATTCCTATGGCCTTGTAGTGTAATATGAGGTCAGGTAACGTCATACATCCAATTTTGTTCTTCTTTCTCAATATTGCTTTGCTATTCAGGGTCTTTTGTGGTTCCACGTAAATTTTAAGATTATTTGTTCTAGTTCTGTGAAAAATTCCAAAGGTATTTTGATAGAGATTGCATTGAACTATAGATTGTTTTGGGTAATATGGATTTTAACAAGGTTAATTCTTTTTATCTGTAGGCATGGTATATACTTCCATTTATTTGTATCTCCTTCAATTTCTTCCTTCAATGTCTTATAATATTCTGAATACAGGTCTTTTACTTTATTGGTTAGATGTAGTCCTAGGTATCTTTTGTGCAGTTGGAAAAGTGATTGTTTTTATTCATTTTTTTTCCAATTGTTATTGGTGTATAAAAATGCAACCAGCCTTAGCCGGTTGGGCTTAGTGGATAGAGTGTCAGCGCACAAACTGAACGGTCCCAGGTTTGATTCCGGGTACGGCACATACCTCAGTTTCAGGCTCGATCCCTGACCCTGGTTGGGGTGTGTGCAGGAAGCAACCAATTAGTGTGTCTCTCTCACATTGATATTTCTCTTTCTCTGTTTCTCCCTCTCCCTTCCATTCTTTCTAGAAATTATTGGAAAGATATACTTGGGTGAGGATTAACAAAAAATATTCAACTAAATTCTGAATGTTATTTTTGTATTCTGGTAGGCCAATTTCTTACAACATTACAAGAATAAAGTCAAAATAGATTAAAGATTTAAATGTATGACCCCAAACCATAAAACCCTTAGAAGAAAACAGTAAACTTTCTGACATAGCTGTCAGTAATATTTTTTTGGATATGTTTCCTCAGGCAAGGAAAACAAAAATAAAAAGCCAACCTACTGAATGGAAGAAAATATTTGCCAGTGATACAAATATTTGCCAGTGATGGAATTCATATTCAATATGTAAAAAGAACTCATACAACATATCAGCAATAAATGAATGAATTAATTAATGAATTAATAAACAATCCAATTTAAAAATGGGTAGAGGAACTGAGTACACATTCCTCAAAGAGGACATACAGATGGTCAATAAACATATGAAAAGATGCTCAGTATCAATAATCATCAGAGAAAAGTACATTAAAACCACAATGAGAAATCACTGCACACCTATCAGAATACTTATTATCAATAAATCAACAAACTAGTATTGGTGAAGATGTCTATAAAAGGGAACCCTCATGCATTGTTGATGGATTTGCAAATGGTGCAGCCTCTATGGAAAACAGTTTCGGCTGTTCCTTGAAAATTAAAAATTGAACTTCCTTGTAACCCAGCAATTATACTTCTGGGTGTTTATCTGAAGAAATTCAAAACACTGATTTAAAAAAACGTATTCATCCCTATGTTCATTGAAGCATTATTTACAATAGCCAAAATATCTAAGCAACTCCAGTGCCTATTAATAGATGAATGGATAAAGAAGTAGTACATATCCTAGTATAAAATGGAATAATACTTAACTCAAATGGTTGGATCGAGAGGGTAATATACTAATGAAATAAGTCAGAGAGAGAAATACAAATACCATATGACTTTACTTACAAGTGGAATCTAAATAAGCAAATAAATAAATAAATAAACAAATGAAAGAGAAACTCAAAGACATAGAAAACAAATTAATGTTTGTCAGTTGGGAGGAGGGTTGGAGGGCTGGGTGAAAAGGTGAAGGGATTAAAAGTACAAATTGGGCCCTAGCCAGTTTGGCTCAGTGGATAGAGCCTCAGCCTGTGGACTGAAGGGTCTCAGGTTCAATCCCAGTCAAGGGCACATGCCTGGGTTTCTGGCTCCATCCCCAATGGGGGGCATGCAGGAGGCAGCTAATCCATGATTCTCTTTCATTATTGAAGTTTCTATCTCTCTCTCCCTCTCCCTTCTTCTCTGAAATCAATAAAAAATTACATATTTTTTAAAAAGTACAAATTGTCAATTACAAAATAGTCACTGGGTTCTGAAGTACAGCATAGAGGATAGAGTCAATAATCTTGTAATAACTCTGTGTGGGGTCAGGCAGGCATTAACCTCATTAGAGGGAATCACTTGACAAAGTATATAAATGTCTAACCACTATGCTGTACACCTGAAACTAATATAACATTGAATCTCAACTATAGTTGAAAAATTTTTTAAAAATAGATTCTCTAAAATAAGACAGTTGCAAATTTTTTTTAAAATATATTTTATTAATTTTTTACAGAGAGGAAGGGAGAGAGACAGAGAGTTAGAAACATCGACGAGAGAGAAACATCGATCAGCCGCCTCCTGCACACTCCCCGCTGGGGATGTGCCCGCAACCAAGGCACATGCCCCCGACCGGAATCGAACCCGGGACCCTCCAGTCCGCAGGCCGACGCTCCATCCACTGAGCCAAACCGGCTTCGGCAGACAGTTGCAAAATTTGATGGTAAGACTGCATTAAAGAATCAAGAGTGTCTCTGACTTGAATTTTTTTTTATCATCACTCTCCTAAGCCTTTTATTAATCACACTAGTAGCCCATCGCAAGATATCACGCACAGCAGGCTGCCAGATGCTTCCGCAGGAGCAGGCGGGAACCACAGCGCGCAGGAGGCGAAAGCTAGCCACTGGCACCCACAGGAGCCAGGAGGGACCCGAGCTGCTTCTGCAGGAGGCGGTCCCACCATCTCCTGTCTGGGCCTGCGCTCAGCTGTGTAGGCTGTGGGCCGGCCCCCTGTCTCTGTTTCTGTCTTCACTCTGGGCCTCACCTGCATGGGCAACCTCCTCCTGTCTGGGCATGACTGGTGCTGCGTCCTGGCCTAATTTGCATATTTCATCTTTATATATATAGATAAGTTACCAATTTTGTTGTAGCTCATATTAGAGCTATTTCCTTGGTGAGTCTGGTATGTTTACATGTTAATCAGTAACTTGTTACATCCAGCAACTGAATTGCTCTGATACATGCTTTCTAGAGTATGCATATACTCTTCTGTATTCACAGCGTAGGGAGATCTGAAGATATTTTCTGAAATTAAATTTATTAATTCCACCTCTCAACCAGCTCTGGCTGTCTCAGATTTGAAAATTAGCCCATGATTCTTGGTCTTTCCTATGTGGAACCTGAGCTGGTACCCTTGTCTTGCATTGACCCTCATCATCCTATCTAATAAAAGAGAAACATGGTAATTAGTGTCACTCTGCTACCCTTCCCAGTGGCTAATCAGGGCGATATGCAAATTAACTGCCAGCCAAGATGGCGGTTAACTGCCAACAAAGATAGCGGCTAATTTGCATACTGCAGGCAGGATGGGGCAGCACCACTCTGCCTGCCCTGCCGCCATCCGGGCCTGCTATCTGTGACCTGGATGGCGGGTGAACCCTGTGCGACCCGACCCAGGGCTGGCGGGCGTGACCCTGGCGGTCCGCCAGCTGTCACGCCCCCAACCGGCCCTCCCGCTAGGAGATCCAGGCTGATGGGGCGACTGCTGCCCATCAGCCATCAGTCACGCCCCCAACCAGCACTTCCGCCAGGAGATCCGGGGCAACTGTGACCGCCAGCAGTCTCCCCACCAGCCCGGATCTCCTGCAGCAGTGGCCCCGCCAGACTGGATCTCTCACAGCAGTCGCCCCTCCAGCCCAGATCTCCCGCGGGAGATTCGGCCCTGCTGGGGTGACTGCTGCCTGTCAGTCACCAGTCACGCCCCCAACCAGCCCTTAATGTGGTATACAGGGAAATATTAGAATAAGTTTAATCACTTTGTCAGTCATTATTTGCATCAGTATTGTTTTTACATCATGA
>NW_006282378.1:1057889-1059584 GCF_000327345.1 Myotis davidii
GCCGGCTGGCTAACGAACCATGGATCCTCCACCAGGCTGCTGGCCCTCGTTCAACACCCCCACCCCATTCAGGTTCAGAGCCCGCTGTCCCACCGCCCACAGCCCCTCCCCATAGTGGGTCCCGCCCCCAATCAGCCCCCAAACCCCAATTGGGGGCAGGGCCTACCAGCTAATCGCCTGCGGTCTCTCCCTCCAGCCGGCCTGACCCTGATCGGACCCCAACTTACTGCCATCTCCTCCTCCCAACAGGCCCAGCTCTGATCTGCCCTGATTGGGGCCGGGCTGGCTGGACCCCACCCATGCACAAATTCGTGCACTGAGACTCTACTTTCTACATAATTGGACTCATTTTCTGTGAACAGTTGGGTGCCTAGTTTAAACTCACAGTTTAAACACCTGTCTAAACAAGTCTGGGAATCTCCCAATTCCTCTTGTTTTTTCTCTCTAAAGGGGAAATTGTACCGATATGTGAAAAATGTTTAAGGCTTCGGGATTAGTTGGCCTTGAGTAAAATGAGGCAGAATGGCAGAACTTGCCAAATGACTGCTGGTACATAAAGGGTTGATGTTTAAAAATAATACTAATAATAATCCGTATCTACCACCCATTGTCCTTCCCCTGCTTAAAGACAGTCCAAACCTGCATTGAAAGTGCATGTCAAACCCAGGTCTTGGGAATCCCTGATAGCAGAGGGCCAATAAGCAAAATATTCATGTTTATGGAGCATTGCCTTGAAGAAAAGGTTTGCCTCCTCAGAACAGCTATCTCCAACCTGAGAGTGAGTGTGAAGAGGACCTTTCGGAAAGTTTTCCGTAGCCTTTATCTGGGTTCCCTGGGAAGGCTTCTGAATCTTTTCTCGGTAGGTTCAAGGGAAACACTCTTACACCCGACTTCTGATGAAGTCCCATTTGAGATTCTGGCTTTGGGGGTCCTGCCGACTACAGTAACCTACTCCCGAAAGCCTCTGCCATCAGTGATGCTATTTGTATAGATGGTTGATGTGTTGCACACAGAACCCTATAAGACCTCGTGCAGTTGTGCAGGGCTTTATGAGATTGGCACCCTATGGAGAGCAGTGTGTTCCGCTTCAATCCTACAGGTGGATAATGCAGAAAATTAGGACATGATTCACCCAAATGAATCAAAAGGCCTACCTATGTCTTGTTTTTTTGTTTGTTTTTATTTATTGTCATTATTGAAAGTATTACAGATGTTCCCCTTTTTCCCCCATTGACCCCTTCCATCCCACTCCTGCCCCCTCCCCAGGCCTTCAGTTCATGGGTTATGCATATATGCATATAGGCTACTTACTTAATCTCTTCTTTCCTCCCCCTCCCCCCTTCCCTCTGAGATCTGCCAGTCTGTTCCATGCTTCCATGTCTCTGGGTCTATTTTGTTCATCAGTTTATTTTGTTCATTAGATTCCACATACACGTGAGAACACGTGATACTTGTCTTTCTCTAACTGGCTTATTTCACCTAGCATAACACTCGCCAAGTCCCTCCATGCTATCTCAAAGGGTAAGAAATTCTTTTTCACTGCTCTATAATATTCCATATAGTATTCTATATGTCAATGTACCATAGCTTTTTTATGTTATTTTTTTCCCTTTATTAAATAAGATATTACAAATGTTTCCTTATTCCCCCAATATCCCTCATCCCCCCAATCCTGCCCTCACCCTAACCCCTTGT
>NW_006282379.1:0-4678 GCF_000327345.1 Myotis davidii
TCAGCAGCATTTAGTATGGCTTATTACTCCTTTCTTTTCCTTCCTTTTTATTTTTAAGAATCAGCAGAATATAGTCAATTCAAAGAATGAAGGAACGAAAACAGGAATAATAGTATTAGCTAATAATCATTAAGGATTCCTAAGTACCCTTTCTTTCTTGATGTGCTGTTAAAAACTTGGCTCCAATAATATCACACTCTTTTGTTGTTTCTCCTTTATCATTTCTTGTTCCTTATGGGTTTGCTTTATTGATTTCATTTGTTATTTTGGTGCTGGTACTAAATGTACAGTCCTCTTTTCTATTTCCCTCAGTGATCTTATCCATTCTCATGAATTTCAATTGCAGTTTACATCAATGACTACAAATTTGTATCTCTAATCCTTGTTTCTGAATTAAAGATTCTTGATATATCTCCCGTCCCACAGTACTTTCATATACTGCTCAAATCCTTTTGGCCTCTACCTCTCAGTTCATGGGGCTCAGCTTCCAACTGCCAGTATCTGCAACTCTTTGCTAAAGGACTTTCTCTGAATACTGTGCCCATATACACAGAGTGTCAGAAGCACCAGAAAGTCCGCACATCTTGTGGTCACCTCTCACTCACTGACTTATGAGGGCTGGTATGTGATTATGCCAGCTCCCTGCATTTAGAGTAGGATAATCTGACCTTTATGTTGCACACCACCTTCAGAGTCTCACTAAGTGGTGAACTCCACTTAACCACAGTGGTAACAAACCTCCTAGAAAACACACTGTCCATTTACTCCCTTCATTTTCCTGTTTCCTGTCCACCATATCCTACTGATGTGTCCTGTTTTGTCTCCTGAATCAACACATTCGTTTTCTAATCTTTACCACAAAGTCTACTTCTGGGGGAACCGAGACAAAAAAACATATTTGAGATACCTCAATATATTGAGATAATATTGAAATTTCTCAAAATTAACATGTAAAGAAGAAATTTTTTATTCTCCCTGATGCCAGTTAGCAGGGTTGAGGAAAGGGAAAGAAGTACACACGTCTCCATTTCTGAACTTCCTTAGAAGGTGGACACATTATTTTAGGTGAAGGAAACTCAGCCCTTGAGCATCACAAAAGGCCCTCACTCCCTTCAGGAGATGTCCTCTGTAGCATGCATGGGAGTGATAGCCTGAGCCCAGCTTTTCGCTAATGACTTATGATATTTAGTCAAACTACAAAGTCTTTTTTCTTTCAAGTAAATGACATGGAACCTGTTGGTGATGACAAGAATATTTTGTGTGTCGGAGCCAAGTCCTTAAGCAGCTATAAACATAACCCTTAATAATTCCTATCCCTAATTATGGTTCCCAGTTATTTGGTCCTGTCCAAAATGTACAGACATTTGGTCACATAAAAATATATTTTAAGTTGGATCGTGTAAAAGTATACACACTTCTCATAGCCAGTGTAGCTCAGTTGATTGTGAGCACAATTCCATGCACTGAAAGATCACTGGCTTGATTCCTATTCAGGACTCATACCCAGGTTACGGGTTAAAGTTTCCTTCTCCTCCCTTCCACTCTCTCTAAAAATCAATGGGAAAATATCCTCAGGTGAGTATTAATAAAAAAATATCTATTTAAAAAAATAAATACATAAATAAATAAAATAATGTGTGTATATGCATTTTTTTTAAAAAAAACTTACAGATCTAAGAAATTATCCATGCATTCAAATACTCCATGATGTTTTTTTATACTTCTGCATTACAAGATTAAAATATAAAAATACTATCATGTTGTATTGGTCCAGTGTTTGTGTTGTGGCTGTATTGTACTTTGTGCTATTCAATTTATTTTTGTATTATTAATCTTTCCTAAAGCAAATAATCTATAATGCTTCATAAAAGACTTGTGTTATTGAAAAATGTAACCACTTTAGCACAGCCTTATTTCACCTATAAGTGGAATACTCTAGCTCTGAAGGCACAAACCTTTGATATTGCCTTTCATTTAGAAGACCTTGGAAAACAGCATTTTCTTAATTTACTTAAGAATCACAAGAGGTCTCACTAACAATTCTGACTCCTAGACTTGTCCAGTTTAGCTTCTGATCCAGTATGGCTAAAAATAGAACCAGGGAAATTTATCAATTATCTGCTAGTTCCTCTGCCTCTCTTATTTTCGCTGGATGCAAGAGGTATTTAGCAGTCAGTTAGTTCTGATCACTAATTGTTTTTTCTGGTTACAATAAGCCAACATCTGGATAGGTGGCATTGGTCTAAATCAACTAGGACAGTCTCATCCCACCTCAATTCTGTCATTTCACAAATTCTTACATGAATTCCCAGTATTTCTAGATATTGATACAGAACTCAAGTGAAGGATGTATTCTAATAAACTCACTTCTATTCCCATATACTGCCTTGCTGTCAGACTCCCAGTAACGTATATTTCCATTACTTGAAGAACACTCTTTAATAGAAAACAACAGTTTATTTTTTAAGTTTGCATTACGCTATTTGTAATAGTTTAATGTGGCGGATAAAACCCTCACAAAGATTTTTATGCAGTCACTTTTATAACTCAGCACCAGTTAGCTATAAACAGCTTTAAAATATCATCACTAGCTTAAATTTAAAGAATTGTTCTGATGATTATGAGAGGCTGCATCAAGTTAAAAGTCTGCACAGCAAAAGAAACAACTAACAAAACGAAATGAAAAAACGACCTACAAAATGGGAGCAAATTTGTAAACTAAATATCTCCTAGGAGGTTAATATGTGAAATATATACAGAACAAATACAAATCAATAACCATAATAAAATAAATTAAAAACTGACCCCACCAGTTTGGTTCAGTGGTTGAGTATCGACCTATGAACCAGGAGGTCATGGTTCAATTCCAGTCGGGACAAATGTCCGGGTTGCAGGCTCTAGCACCAGTGTAGGTTTTACAGGAGGCAGCCAATCAATATTTGTCTCACATCATTGATGTTTCTATCTCTTCCATTCTCTCCCTTCTTCTCTGAAATCAATACAAATATATTTTTTAAAAAATGGCAGAGGAATAGTGCCTGTGCTGCTCAGTGGTTGAATGTGGTCCTTGAACCAAGAGGTCAAGAAGTGATTCCAGGTCAGGACAAATGACCAGTTTGTGGGTTTTATCCCCAATAGGGGTCAAGCAGGAGGCAGGGAAATAGATGACTCTCATCATTGATGTTTCTCTCTCTCTCTCTCTCTATCCCCGAAATTAATAGAAAAAATTGGCAGGGGATTTCTACAAACATTTTTGCTGAAGAAGACATACAAATGGCCCACAAGTACATGAAAATGTAGTGGAAAATCGTCAGGGAAAAGCCAATCAGAGCCACAGTGAGATATCCCCACACACCTGTTAGAATGGCTATCATCAAGAAGACTACCAAGTGTTGATGAGGACGTGAAGAAAAGGCAATCCTTGTACAGCACGGGTGGGATTATAAGCTGGTAGAGCCATGATGGAGAACAGAATGGAAATTCCTTAAAAATAGAAAGGCCATCTAATACAGAAAAAAATACCACTTCTTAGTATATATTCAAAGAAGTGAAAATAAAATATGGAAAAGATATCTATACTCCCATGACCATTGTAGCATTCTTCATAAGAGCCAAGACACAAAAATAACTTATGTCCTTCAACACATGAATGGATCAAGATGATTTTATATACACAATCATATGTTATTCAAACATAAGAAGGACATTCTTCCATTTGTGAAAACATACATGGTTCTTGAAAGCATCATGTCAAGTGGGAGACATCAGACAGACAACAATAAATACTGTATAATAATATAACATACATGGAATCTTAGAAAGCTTAACTCATAGACACAGAGAGTAGAATGGTGATTATGAGAGCCTTGGGATTTGGGGGGAAAAAAGGATATGTTGATCACAGGGTACAAATTTGGAATTAAAAGATGAATAAGTTCTGCAGATCTGTAGAGCACTGTGATTACAGTCAACAATACATCACAGTTGCTAAGAGACATGATCTTAAATGTTCTCACCACAAAAAAGTAATGATTATGTGATGTGGTAGGGGTTCATCTAGTGCTATGGTGTTAATCTTATTGTAGTATGTAAATGTATACAATTAACATGTTGTACAACTTAAAACACACAATATTTATTTAAATTGTATTTCACTAAAAATAACACCCACCAAAGGCAAAGTTGTTAAGGAAATGTAAATTAAAACCACAATGAGATACTACTCTATACCTAATCAAGTGGCTAACATCATCAAGACTAATCACACACACCAAGTGTTGGACAAACCTGGGTACATATGGCACAGTCCATCTATGAAAAATTCTAGAAAAAGCAAACTAATCTAAAGTGATAACATCATCAGATGCCTGGGGAGAGGGGCAGGGATGAACAGGCGGAAACTTTGGGGGGTGATGAATACGCTGACTATCTTGATTGTGAAGATCATTTCAGGGGTGCATACATATGTTAAATCTACCAGACTGCACAGTTTAGTATGTGAAGTTTATTGTATGGGAATAATACCTCAGATTTGCTGTTGGGAAAAAATTGTAAATTTTAGTTTTTGTTATTTTATGCTAGTACTAGAGGCCCGGTGCACAAAAATTTGTGCACTCAGGGGAAAGGGGGGTCCCTCAGCCTGGCCTGTGCCCTCTCACAGTCTGGGACCCGTTGGGGG
>NW_006282379.1:5766-19132 GCF_000327345.1 Myotis davidii
ATCCGAGCTCTCTGAAAGCTGGTTTCTGTAGTTTTTTTTAGCTTCTATATGTTCTATGTTTCAAACTGCCTGCTCCAAAGCCTGCAGCAGCAGGCGAGGAACGTTGGAGTCCACCGTCACTGAAGGAAGCAAGCCTCATGCTGGTTTCAAGCTGCCTGGCTGCCAGCCGCCATCTTGGCTGTCAGTTAATTTGCATATCTCGCTAATTAGCCAATGGGAAGGGTAGCGGTCGTACGCCAATTACCATGTTTCTCTTTTATTAGTGTAGATATATTGATCTTATATTCTGTGATTATGATGCTTTCCTTATTCATTTTAGCAATTGCCTTTTAAAGTATACAATTCTTAGGCTATTCTGCAGAAAACATTTGCTAATAGAAACTATGTTATTTCTCTTTTACTTCTCTTTTTACATCTTACACTCCCCTGCCCTTCTGGTTTTTCTTGTTGCGTTCTTTACTGCACTGACTCAGACCTCCTCTTATTATGGGAAAGCAATGAAAACCACAGCATAAATTATGCAGTCTGCTGTGATATCCTTCATCACACTGGCTACTTACATTTTAGCCATCAGAGTTTTTTTGTTTTGTTTTTTTTTGTATCAGAAATACCTGTCTATTGAGCTGGTCATATGATTTTTTCTTTTGATCTGTTAATGTAGTGAATTACATTTCTTAGTTTTCAAATGCTGAATCAGCCTTGAGTTCTGGAAAATCTTACTTTATACAAATCTTTAAAAAATAGCGCTGTATTCAAATCTCTGCTATTTGGTCAATGAATGATACAGCCCTCTTAGATAACAAATTTTCATTAACTATTTGAAAATGCTTCTGTCTTTATTCTATGCTAATCCGGTACAGGCACTTGTAAGCATTTGTATATAACAAATTTTTTAACAATTGCAAGCTGCAATTCTATTTTAATTCCATTTTTGTCTTCCTTTCTTTCTTTCTTTTCTTTTTTTTTTTTTTTACAAATTAGCTAACTTATAATCAGATAATACATGCAATTTTTTAAGGTCCCTCACATACTAAGAAAGAGAGCTAAGACCTGAAGCACAGTTGTCTGGCTCTATTAGTAGATGCTTTTGTTGTTATTATTAATCTTCACTGGATACTATTTTTTCCATAGATTTTTTGAGAGAGTACGAGGTGTTTGGAGATAAAGAGAGAAACATAGATGTGAGAGAGACACATGGATTGGTTGCCTTCCCCAGATGCCCTGCTAGGGGCGGGGGATCAAGTCTGCAACCCAGGTGTGTGAGCTGGATGCAGGATCAACCTAAACACTTGAGTGCATGGCCTGATTCATTAACCACTGAGAAAAACCGGACAAGCTTGGCTCTGGAATCTTACTAGTAAGACTAAGCTGTCATATCATTTTAGAGTTTACTTTCCTTCTTTTGAGACTGGATCACAGAAATCTGAAACAAGCTGAATTTCCAAAATAAGTGCAATTTAAGTGTGTGAATAAAACTAGCCACAGACTGGTTTGTATATACTTCAACTAACTAAGAAAGGTCTGGTGTAGGGAGATAGGAAGAATGATATAATAATGACACTGAGATTGTTCTGTGGTTCTAGCTTTCACTCTCCAATATAGCTATATATTATTACTATCTTAGAAACTTTTTAAAAATACTGGTTACTAGGATCTCATCTAAATATTGAATTGCAACCTTGGGGAAGGAACATGGGCACAGGTATTTTACAAAATTCTCCATGTGCTTCTCATAGCTATCTATGTTTTAAAACTAGGGAGTTTCCACACATATTTGCAAATTGTACTTTCTGACATTCTTATCCTGCCTTATCTCCTGATCCTACTACACAGCTCCCTTGCTTAGAAAGACCTCATGTTCTGTCTATTTTAGGATCTATAGATACATTTATCATTTTCTCCCTTCCCCATTCATTATGCCCATCCGATAAAACTGTCCTCTAAACTTTCTGCTGTAGGAATAGCTTCAATGACCTGTGTGTGTGGCCATTTCCCAGTCACTGCCAGGGCATATGATCTCTCAGTGTCTAATCTCTCCTGACATTTAATTTCCTACATAGCAGTATTTATAATACACTCCTCAACATAGAGGAGCTGGCTGAGGCTGCACAAGTAAAGAAGACATCCACAGTCTGCCTTTGTATTGTGTCTTCTTGAGGTGGGTAACATGGGGCATACATTGTTGTATTTTCTTTTGCACAGTATGGCTGTCATAACTGTTCCAGCTCTGCTCCTTCTAAGATCAATTGTTCCTGGTTCTCTGAAGGATAAAATGAGCATTCAAAACGGCATGTATTCTTAAATGCTACAGATCTCTTGAGCTTTATTCCATATGTATTGTTTAACATGTTTACTTTTAATTGATTTGGGTGCAGGAGGAAAAAAGGAAACAGTCTTCCCTAATGAAAAGAAAAGGTGTTTAGCATGACTCAGTGGTTGGAGTGTTAGCGCCCCCACCCTCACCCTCAATCTCTAGGCTTCCATTCTGGGACAAGGGCAAGTACCTTGGTTGCAGGTTCTATGGTGCCCCTGGTCTGGGCAACTACAGGAGGCAACCAATAAATGTCTCTCTTGCATAACTGTTCACTCTATCTCTCTATCTCTCTCCCTTTCGCCCTCTTTACCTCCCTCCCTTTTTCCCTTTCACTCTCACTGAAAATAAATGGAAAAAATATCCTTGGGTGAAAATGGAAAAAGAAAATAGTAGAGAAGATTAACACCTCAGGAGTGTAGTCTCTTCTTTCTCAAGGTGGAGGATCCTGGACAGCCGTGGGCAAACTACGGCCCATGGGCCAGATCCGGCCCGTTTGAAATGAATAAAACTAAAAAAAAAATAAAAGACCGTACCCTTTTATGTAATGATGTTTACTTTGAATTTATATTAGTTCATACAAACACTGCATCCCTGCTTTTGTTCCGGCCCTCCAGTCCAGTTTAAGAACCCACTGTGGCCCTCGAGTCAAAAAGTTTGCCCACCCCTGATCCAGGATGTGGCCTCTCTGGTTGTGTTCATTGAACTCTTTATGGGACTTTGTCATAAACATTCTGGTTTCTTTACAACTTTCTAAGCAGTTCAAATAGCTAACTTCTCATTGAATATCAATGCCAGCTTTATTATCATCATGTTGGCATTTCCATTTTCTCCTGGTGCATACATTTCCAATCCTGGATAGAGTATTTCTCAAATCCTAGAAAATGCAGGCAAGATTTGGTATCATCTGGGAACAAAATTGGTTTTTCCATTTGGTTTAGAATCCCTGAATTGATAAACCCAAAGGACAACAGTGCACATGAACATTTGAGTACATTGATTGATTTTTTAAAATACCAAATTGCAAAAGGTTAAGAAACTGTATAGTGGATTTTAATGGCCACTGGATACTGGGGCAGGAAATTCATCATGTTTCCCAATTCTAGTGCTGAAGTACTTGAAGAATCCTTATCTTAGGATTTAGAGATCATATTTTCCAATGGAAATGGCTAGAATAATCTCTTTCAGGTCTGGTATTTTTAGTTATCAGTCCCAACATCAAATCCTTACCTTAGGCAAACCTTCTTTGACTGCTCTTGGGGCAATTCATCTGCCTTGAAATTGAGAGTTGTTTACTGTGAGGCAACTGCATAAACATTGGAAACAACATTGGAATAATCAGTCTCTATTAATTCCCTTGATATGAGAATGATGTTAGTAAGTTATTATCTTTCTTGCTCTTCAGTTTCTTCATCTAAAACTGTCAGTGACAAAATGATACCTTCAAATGAAGGTGTTGTTGGGTTTAAATAATACAATGTTTTTTGAGACAAAGTCAGATCTACTGTAGAAATTAGCACTGTTTATATATTTGGCAATTTGACTTTCCTATCCATAGTCAATGCCAAAGAAGTCTCACTCATGCCATGTTGTGTCCTCATTAAAAGAACTGCCTCCATGTCTTCTCACAACAGATGTGGAAATATCATTGGAGATACCAAGTTATTGCAAGTATTTTATTTGTTCAGGAGCTAAATTGGCTAAAATCTCTGATTTTATGATGCAGGCAAATCACCCCTCACTTATTAGGAAACGGAAAACATTTCAGTTTTGTACACTATTATATAATGAATTGTTATATGGTAAAATTCTTATAGTAAAATTGGTATGTTACAAAGTAGAAACCTAAGTTATTACCTTCTCCAGAGAAAATGCAGAAATTCCAGCAAACCAGGAGCATACGTATTTATGCCGATATTACTCCTTTTAATGATCTGTATAGTACTCTACTATGTGTAAGTACAGAAAATAATTCAATCTTCTATATTACATATAATAAAAGCATATACATGTTTCCAACTTTTGTAATTATAGATTCTGCATAAGAAAATAAATAACCTTGTGCATATGTATTTTATTGAGAATTTTTTTTGAAGAGCAATTTATGGTTTACCACAAAATTGAGAATAAGTACCGAGATATGCTATATCCCTATCTCTCCTGCCCTTACACATGCATAGTTTCAACCATTATCAACATGGACAACAGAGTGCAACATTTGTAAGAATGATGCAAACACATTAACACTTAATATTCACACAAAGTGTGTATTTTCTGTTACAGTTTACTCTTGGTGTTGTATATTCTATGAGTCTGAACAAATATATAATGACATACATTAATCATTAAGGTATTGCGTATTTTCCTAAAATTCCTTTTTGCTCCACCTATTCATCACTACACCTCCCTACACCTGACAACCACTGACCTTTTTACTGTCTCCATAGTTTTCCCTTTTCCAGAATATCATATAGTTGGAATTATACAGTATTAAGCCTTTTCAGATTGCCTTCATTCACTTCGTAACATATATTAAAGTTTCTCCAGCTATTTTCATGACTTGATAGCTCATTTCTTTTTAGGCCTGAATGACAGTCCACTGGCTGGATGTACCTCGGTTTATTTATCCATTCACCTACTGATGGACATTTTTATTGCTTCCATTTTGGGCAATTATGAATAAAGCTGCTCTAAACATCAGTGTGCGGGGCTTTTTTTTTTCTTTTCTTTTTTTTTCTTTTTTGGTGGGAATAAGATTTCAGGTCTTCTAGGTAAATAACAAAGAGAATTACTGCTGGATTGCAGGGTAAATAAGTTTAGTTTTGTAATGACCTATGAAACTCTTTTATATATGGTTGTTCTTTTATGCATTTCCACCAACAGTGAAAGAGAGTTTCTGTTGCTCCACATCCTTGCAAGCATTTGGTATTGTCAATGTTCTGGAATTTGTGCATTTAAATAGGTGTGTGGTGCATTTCATTTTACAATTTATTTTCCGCGTCGATGTATCAGTGAAGAATATTTGCTCATTTTACATCTTTATAACTCTTTCTGGGAGGTACTTGTTAAAGTCTTTGGCCCATTTTTAACCAAGTATTCGTTTCTGTTTTTCTGAATTTTAAGATTTTCTTTGTATATATTGGATAACAGTCCTTTCACCAATATGTCTTTTGAAAATATTTACTCCCAGATTGTGGCTTGTCATCTCATCGTCTGATTACCATCTTTCACACTACAGAAGTTTTTTTTATTGTCTGACTTGTCAGTTGTTTTTTCCATGGATCATGCCCTTGGCATTGTATTTTAATATTATTCATTATTCCCAAAGGCATCTAGGTTTCTCCTACCTTATTTCCTAGGAGTTCTAAAGTTTGCATTTACATTTAGGTCTCTGATGAATTTTGAGTTACTTTCTGTGATGGGTATAAGGTCCATGTTTACATTTATTTTATTGAATGTGGATACCCAGTGGTTCAGGCACTAATTTTGAGAAACTATCTTTGCCTCATTGTATTACTACCCTGGCTCATTTGTCAAAAAACATTTGGCTATATATTGGGGTCGGTTTCTGGAATCTCTGTTCTGCTCCATAAAACAAGTTGTCTCATGTTTTGCCAATAACACACTGTCTTGATTATTGAGTTAGTTATAGTAAGTCTTGAAGGTGAGGAGCATCAGTTCTCCAGCTCTGTTCTTCTCCAATACTCTTTGGCTATTCTGTTTTTGATTTTGACTTTCCATATAAACTTTAGAATTGGTTTAATAGCAGCCACACAGTAACTTGCTGGGATTTTGATTGGGACTGTATGGACTCTATAGGTCAACTTGGGAGTAACTGACATCTTAACAGTAAGGAGTCTCCCTGTTCATGAACATGAAATATGCCTCAATCATGAGTCCTCAGGCTAGTTAACATAAAATCCATTCTTCATGCTTCAGCACATTTAGTATGAACTAATTTTGTCAGCCTGACTATTCAGTTTATTTTAAGTGAGCTGGGCTATACTGATTTGATCTCGTTATCTTCACTTATTCCTCAGATCAAATGATTAAATATAAAATTTATTTAGTGCATTCTACCATGTAGTCTCAATTTCACTCCTGAACTTTCTGTCTCTCGTGATCTTATTATTTCCACATTTTACTCTAGCCTAAGTTTAAAGGTATCTGCCTAATATTCATCTGGAAGCTTTTTATATGTATATGTGTGTGTGTGTGTGTGTGTAGCACATAAATGAAAAGTAAAAATCTCCCTTCTCTTTTTTGCACTTTCACCCAATCTAATCCCCAGAGTTACCCACTGCTAAGTGTTTCTTTTGCACCCTTTCAGAAGTTTTCTGTATGTACATATGCAAGCACACAAATGGAATCATGCCATAATGAGTAACTTCCCCCTGAAAAACAAAACAAAACTTGTGCATTGTGGACACCTTTCCATGTCCTTGACTGGAACCGATGAACCTTTCTTTCAGTCCGCAGGCCGATGCTCTATCCACTGAGCCAAACCAGTTTCGGCCATCTGGGAGCTTTTTAAATATTCCTGGTGGTGAAATTGTACTCAACTTTTATGAGGTGTTCCCATTGGGGGGAATTGGTTAAAAGAAACATGGTAACTCTCTGTACTATTACTTACAGTCTTATGAGACTCTCCATTTTTCTCAAAATAAAAAGTTTAAGAATCCATATCTCCAATTGAGTCGACTGTGTCCCTAGTGTTTCAAAATATTAAAGGCCTATATATGGATGTAATTGCAGTTTCCAAAACTTACTATTCTCTTTCTTGCTTTGATTCTCCTTTCTTTCCAACAGGGTAGCTTGAAAAGCTTTCACATCTCATCTCTATTTTAGGGTTTTAAAGCACTGTTTATTACTTTATCCCCACCCCATATTTTGAGAATATCATAATATCGTCCCTCCTACTGAGGGAAGACGTATTGGGAAATATTTGAGTGGCATGTCTCACAAACTGTTTTACACAAAATAACTCTGACTTATGTTATTATGAGCCATTTATTTTAACCCCACAGAGCTCCTCAACAGCAAGCCAGTAAAAGTGACTCCTCAGCTGGGTGAAGGTGGTTGACAAAGAAAGAGGAACAAAATAGGCACAGTCTCCAGAGCTGTGGCCTCAGGCTCCACTGCCTCCTGTTTCAGGGAGGTTGGGTGGGTAGTCGATGGGCTGGCCATGGTGTGCAGCATTGCTGTGAGGCCTGCTCCAGGTCAGTCCTTCCTGAAATGTTTCTATATTCTGAGGAAAAAGGAGATTCCAGTGCCCATAATTCCTTAAGTGGTGTCAGGCTTCTGTGGGCAGAGCCAAGGTTTGGGAATGAACAGCTCCTTCTTAAGTGTGCTGAGAATGTGTCCTGGTGTTTCTCTCAAGTTTCTAGGATGCCTTCTCTTCCCATGTATGTCTCCTTGATCCTGTGAGTTTAGGCAAAGAAGAAAGGGAAAAGTCCAACATAGGTATCTAGGGAAGAAGAAGGCCCTTCGCTTGTAAGAAACTTTCGATTGCAAATAGGAAATTTGTCTCTGTGTCATCTGTTGTAAACATTCCTTTTGGGTTTCTTCTACAGATTTGATAAAATGTCCTTTTTTCCATCATTGCTCAAAATTATGTTCATCACTGCCTCAGTATTTCCTCTTTATTCTGGTGAGTACATTTTATATTCTGGATGAAGCAATTCATATATCTTAGAAAATGCTGGAGACAATATCTATTCTGTAAAAACGGAGCAGATTCTTTCATTGGGTTTGTAATACTTAAACTGGCAAAGTAAAAGCAAGCATGTTACAAACCCCCTTTTAAAATTATATCTGTAGGTTATTTATTCTCATTTCCACCTTAAAGACCTGGAGGCAGAGAGGTGGGTTAGAATGAGCAGTAGAACTTAGTTTTTGTTCATTTATGACTAGAGATATTTACCTAATTATTATTTTGGAGGTCATATTCCATGTTTGCTAAATGCTGATTGTAGGGAGTAATGATGTCTCCTAGATCGGACAATCTTTGGCAATCTGATTTGTTGTTTGACAGTTTTGAAGCCACTAAAGTCACAACTTTGTATAAGGTGAGAATTCATTCAAAATTTATCTTCCTTTAGTGTAAGAAGATGGTGAATTTGAGTAAAGGAGCTGCGATGTGTTGAATGGGACCCTTATATTTGAACTGAGTACTATTTCATGATGTACTAATTTCTTCATGTTAGGTGACCTTATGCAAGGCATATTAAGTGGCATTAAACAAGGCATTGTCTTCTCTGAACAGGATGTCTCATTTATTAAAAAATTACTAAAAAGAACTATGGTATCTTCACAGGAGAGTTTGATGATTACTGCAAAACACTTCAAATTATTTTTTACAGATGATAATTTGGAATTATATTTCCAGATTTGGATGTATTTTGTGAATTACTATTTTGATATTACCACAAAAGGCTCAACTCAGAACTTCGGGGTCCTGAATTGGCAATTTATATAGAATTTTGCTACTAAGAAGTATAGTTTCTTCCCATCAGAGACTGATTTCTTTCCCTTCTTCTTATTTTTACATTTTGTTTTGTGTGTTTGTTGCAGAAACCTTTATTGCATCAATAAGACTCCTTCGCAAAGAGGTAAGTTAATAATGATTAAATTGGAAATTAAAAAAGCCTTTAATATTTTAAAGATATTTTTTATTTATCTCATAGAGAAAGGGAGAGGGAGAGAGATACAAAAACATCAATGATTAGAGAGAATCATTGATAAGCTGCCTCTTGCATGCCCCACACTAGGGATGAACCCTACAACCTGGGCCTGTGGCCTTACTAGGAATGGAAACGTGATCTCTTGGTTCATAGATCGATACTGCTCAATCACTGAGCAACACTAGCAGGGCAACTTTTAATTATTTTATATTATAAGTTTTAACAGCAAATTTCACCAGACAGCCCTGTCAGTGTTGTTCTGTGGTTAAATGTTGACCCAAAATCCAAAAGACCCCTGGTTCAATTCCAGGTCAGGGCACAATCCTAGGTTGTGGGCTTTATCCCTGGTAGGGGGTCTGCAGGAGGCAACTTTTTGATGTCTCTCTTATAATTGGTGTTTCTATGTCTCTAGTCCTTCTCACTTGTTCTTTTATAAAAAAATATTCACCAATAAAAATATGCAACAGAATGATCCTTCAAAAGTTTTTATTTAAACTGTGCCATTATTATGCTAAGTTCCATAAATAAAATCTAGCCAGCCATATAAAAGTATTTGGTACTTGGACAAAATAAAATATCCCATTATTTCAAAGATTACATTATTGGGCATCCTTGTTATGTGCAAGTGCCTGATAAAGTTTACAGTCTATTTAAAGTAGAATTATTTCTCTAGCAATACAAGAGGACTGCAAAAATTATCCACTGAACGGTGGATAAAAAAGAATAATTTTCATATATTCATGGAGGAGAATATTATAGAGGGGAGAAACACTTAAATAGATAAAGATTACAAAGACATTTCAAAAGTCAGTAGTCATGTATGATTACACACTACATTTTTTATTTAAGTAAAATTAAGAATAGTGACATTACTAACCAAATTTTACATAGATACCTATACAAATATTAACATATATGAATATATACATATGTGGTGATAATCTGCATGTATCTGATTCTCCAGTAATTAAATCACTGAAAAAAGATAGGGACATTATTAAAATTCCTTTTTACTACTTTTTGTAGTATGAAATAATGGGGAAATCTGTGCAGGTATAAGTAGAAGTGATATGAGAGTGGTTACATTATAAAAATACATTCAACCATTTGTCTGCTTTTTAAAAATGATATTGGGTTTGTAAAAATATATCAATAAAATTTTATGACTAAGTAGACTGTGCATTTCTAAACATCAATATAGAATATTTTCATTCCAATTGGTTGCATGGTATCTCATACTAAGGTTAAAGACTTTTTTCCCGAAAAGTTCATTATCTGACAAATTTTATGTTGTTCTTTATATTTGATAGCCCGACTGTAATGTATATACATATCCATTACATATGTGCACCAAAGAATTGGATCGAGTCTGCGGAACGAATATGGAAACTTACTCCAATAGATGCTTTTTCTGCAGTGCAATGTTGTAAGAATATAAGACTAAATATTGGCTCTTCCAAATAATGAGGAAACCATCACAAGATGATAGGAAAACCCATGTTTTTAAAAGTCTGTGCACAGTATTAGTATATATGGAAAAAATTGTACTATCTCAGTAAATGTCACAGAATCACACTGGTACCTTTCCCAGGAGTTCTCATTTGCAAAAGCAGATTTGTATTTGACCTCTCAATATATCTGCTGGATATTCTGGAAATGTACGTATCAATTAATTTAACCACTAGGACTTACGAATGAGTCTATGCCCAATATATTGACTTCTGAATTCTGTATGATAACTGATCATCTTTGTGATGTAGCAACCAAGCTACAGCTGAGCAACAATCACTACTTGACTACAGAAATTAGAAATCCATCACAATGGGCCTATTCATGCTAGGAAGGGACTCCTCTGAGGGTCAACCTTGTCTCTAAACTCCATGACAGACTGTGAACCTTCCTTAGACAGCAGGGCATTCCAGCACCCTTCCACCCAGCCTCCTTTCCTATGTGCTTCACTCCAAAGGAGTCTGCAGTCTAAAGGTTCAGCCAGCCTCCCTACTCTCCTCTTCATTGTCTCTCAAAATTATTTCCTCTTATTTGATCCCCCCAAATTGGCTTCTACTTCCAGAGAACCATTAAACAATCTCCATTCCTCTCATGTCTGCAGTCAGGGTGGTTTCCACGAATGAATCAGGACTTAATATGTAGGAACAGCCACGTAGTCCCAGATGAGGGAAGGATGTGTGAAGGTTCTGGGGAGCATGTGGATCCCAGTTGGTTGTGGAGGTGGAGCACAGCTTCTCCACATCCTGCTGCTCATTTACAAGCACTTAGTGAAAATTATCCAGGGAATTTTAAATGCTGTTTACAATGTCTCTTTCTCTTTTTCTTTACAGAGAAAGTAAGAGATCTTTTGGATTTAAGCATTATGGAAAATGCAACTGACTGAGCTATACACTCTTATGACTTTTATGGCAATCCTATGTACATTAATCGTGTGTTTGATAATATAAACCCTAATGCAATTTACAAACATAAATATTTCAATCAATACAATGTTAAATAATATTATCTTTATTTAAAATACACCCTTTGTTGATTAATGGATTAAAGCCCATGATTAACTTTGGTAACTACTTTCAAAGGTAAAAAAATAAATCATTATCTGGGTGTTCATTAAAAGTCCAGATACTTAGGATCATCTTTATCAGAATGAGTCAAAGCCTCTAGGAGAGGGATCTAGGACTTGTATTCTAACAAGTACCCAGGGTAAATCTTACAATCACGAATATTAGGCCACATGGATTTGTATTCTAAAACATATGCCTTATCTAAAATTGAATGAACTTCAAAATCTATTCAAAGATATTGTATGATTTCTGAGGCTTGGGTTAAAATTACATTACTTTCTTTGTCACTCACAAATCAATCAAGACAAAGGTTGTTAGTGTACTTGATATAATCTAGACCTACGGGCCTTATTAGATACTAAAGGCATAGTGCACGAATTTGTTCACCGTGGGGTCCCTCAACCTGGCCTGTGCCCTCCTGCGATCGAGGACCCCACTGGGGATGTCGACAGTCCGACATCTCTTGAAGAATGTCGTAGTGTACAAGGCGGCAGGTGGTCAGTGAGGAGCCTAAGCCAGGCCTGGCACCATGCCACTCATGGTCATTCTAGCTTTGCTGCACCTGCTCCTTCACCCTCAGTAGTGCTGCTGTGGTGGCAGGAGAGACTCCAGCTACCACAGCAGCACTTGCCAGCCATGAGTCAGGTGTCTGGCACCTGTCAGTCAGCTGAGTGGCACTCCCACTGTGGGAGCACACTGGCCACCAGGGGGCAGCTCCTGCATTGACCTTCTGCACCCTGGTGGTCAGTGAGCATCACAGCGAAGAGTCAACTAGTTGTTCAGCTGTTTGGTCATTTGGTCGCTTAGGCTTTTAGAAATATAGATATGGCTTGCAGAAGTTTTCCCTGATTTTCAGATTATCTTTTTTACTTTATTGATGTGCCTTTTGCTGCAATTTTTACAAATTTAACGAATTCCAACTTATCTATATTTTTCCTTTGTTGCATGTATCTCTGTTGTTAAGCAAAAAAAAAAAATTCCTGTGTAATCCAAACTGAAAAAGATCTGCACCAAGGTCTTCCTGTAAGAGTTTCATAACATTAGTACTGGCATTTAGAGCTTTGATACAGTTTGAGTTAATTTTTGCATGTGGTGAGAATTATGGCTACAAAGTTATATATTTTGCAGGTGGCTATCCAGTTGTCATACCATCATTTGTTGAGAAGACTATTTTTTACCCATTAATTTACTATTTAATTTTCTTAGGACTCTTGCCAAAAATCAATTGATACATTATGACAGTGTATATTGGTGAGAGGATAGACAAATGATGTGTGAAACAGAAGGAAGAATCTAGAAATAGATTCATATAAATACAGCAAACTGATCTTTGAGGAAAGAGGGAAGGCAATACAATGGAGCAAGGATATTTTGTCAACAAATGGTGTTGGAATTACTGGACATCTGCATGTAGAACACCTGGACACAGACCGTACACCCTTCACTAAAGAGCTCAAAAAGGTTGTAGACCAAAATGTAAAGTGCAAAACTATAAAACTGGAAGAGAATGTAGAAGAAAACCTGGCTGACCTTGGATGGTAATGGCTTTTTAGATACAAACTAAAGGCTTAGTCCACAAAAGAAACAATTGATAAACTGGAATTCATTAACATTTAAACTTCTTTTCTGTGAAAGACAAAATCAAGACAATGAAAAAAGAAGGCATGGACTGGGAGAAATGTTTCAAAAAAAACCCCTATCTGATTAAGGACTGTTATCCATTATGTACAAAGAACTCTTAAAACTCAAAAATAAGAAAACAAGTAACCCGATTAAAAAAAAAAAAAGGGCCAAAGAAC
>NW_006282379.1:19649-23728 GCF_000327345.1 Myotis davidii
TCTGACTTTGCTGTTTCAGTGTAGATATATCCTTGGTAAGAAAATAAAGTACCATTCTGGTGAGTGATGTTTATAATGAGGAAAACAGTAAATGCACTGAGCAGGAAAATCTCTGCATTTCTTTCTCACTTTTGTGGTGAATGTAAAACTGCTCTAAAAATTAAGTCTTAAAAGTCAACTGAGCATATATGTATGAATTTATTTTGTCTATATTTTATTCCATTGTTATATATGTCTATCTTTATGCCAATAGCATACTATTTTTTATCACTATAGCTTTGGCGTCTGTGTTAAAATCTGAATATGGTATATTCCAAATTTGCTCTTTTTTTTTAGATTATTTTTGTACACTGGGTCCCTTGCATGTAGAGATGTGTAATATCTCCATTTCAACTTTTGAAAATATACCTAGAAATGGAATTGCTGGCAATTTCATTTTAAATTTTTTATTACTACATTCTGTACTAGTTTGCACTCCTACAAATAATCCTTAAGGGTTCCAATTGCTCCAATTCCTTAGACTTATTGTTTTTTCTAAATGGTAGTAATATTAATGCACATGATACACACACACACACACACACACACACTCACTCACACACATACAGACACATACACACACTCTCTATAGGCTGGGTGCATGACATTTGTGCACTGGGGGTGGGGTCTCTCAGCCCAGCCTGGGCCCTCTCACAGTATGGGATCCTTCGGGGGATGTCTGCCTGCCTGCTTTGGCTTCCCATTCTTTCCAGCCATGAGCTCAGCTTCTGGCTGAGCAGAGCTCCTCCTGAGGGAGTGCACTAACCACCAGGGGGCAGCTCCTACATTGAGCATCTCCCCCCTCGTGTTCATTACATGCTTTGGTCAATTTGCATATTAGGCTTTTATTAAATAGGATACACACACACACACACACACATTCTTGTTATAATCTCTTACAAGCTGCTAATTGCAACTGCATATAAAAACAAATTGAATACAGTTCTGTTCCCTTAGTTTATGTTAATAATGTCACAAACTCTATCTTTTTATATTGCCTACCAATTAATATATATAGGGTGGGGCAAAAGTAGGTGATAACCTCTGTGTTTTGTATAGTCACAACTGCATATTTACTTTTGCCCCATCCTGTTTGAACATTAGGTTTTATGCTCTTGTATTTTAAATCCTATAAAGAAATTAAAAAAAAAAACATTACCCCCCCCCCCCAAAAAAAGTGGATTTTTTAAAATTACAATAAAGTAAGATCTTATACCAGTAATTGTCCAGGTATTACCTTTATTGGAGAATTTTGTATTTTCATATCATTTTGATTTATTTTCTATTGTCCTTTTTACTTCAAATTGAAGGATTCCTTTAGCATTGCTTGTAGGGTAGGTCTAATGATAATGAATAGCCTGAGCTTTAGTTTATCTGCAAATGTCTTAACTTCTCCCTCCTTGTTAAAGGACATTTTGTACCATATGATTTAAGGCATTGCTTGTCTCATCTGGTTTCAACTTGATTCCCCAGCTTTCACCTTCACTTGCTCCAAAAAATAATTCTGGAGATCTTATGGACAGGGTAGTGATTATAGCCAACAATATTATATTATAAACATTAAAGTTGCTAAGAGACTAGATCTTAGTTGTTCTCACAACAACAACAAATTTAAGTGATGTGATTGAAGTATGAGCTAACACTACAGTGATAATCATATTGCAATGTAGAAACACAGCAAATTAAGATGTTGTACATCCTAATCTTACACAGTGTTCAATGACAATTATATCCCAATAAAAAATCCACATTCTGTTCTCTAGACAAGCTTCCCCAAATCTAGCTGCACATGCGGCTCAACTGGGAGCTTTTACAGTGTTCCAATGCCTAGGCCTCATCTACTAATGATTTGCAATTCTGATTGCAGGATAGTACATTCATAGCCATTAAAAGTTTCAAGTCTAATATGCGTATAATTTTTTAAAATTATAATACTTAAGATCTGGAACAGTCTAATTGTCCATCAACACTAATAAAAGACAAAGATGCAAATTGACCATACCTTTATGACACCACCAGCCAATCAGCTGTGAGTATGCAATTACCCAACCAATATGGCAGGTTAATTTGCATACATAGGCACTGAGAGGCCAGGGGCAGGGTGTGATGCAGCCGTTCTGCACCGCTCCAGCCTCTCTGGGCCTCTGGGCAGCATGGCAAGGTAGAAAGACGGCTCTCGGCCAGAACGAAGGCAGAAAGGCAGCTCCGGACCGCAGCAAAGGCGGTGCTGGCAGCCAGGGGAAGGAAGGCCCATTCTTGCATGAATCTTTGTGCATCAGGCCTCTATTTAGTAGATGAATGGATAAAAAAGCTGTGGGGCATTTACAGAATGGTATACTATGCAGCTTTAAAAATGAGGGCTCTCTTATCCTTTGGGACAGCATGGTTGGACCTGGTAAATATCATGGTAAGTGAAATAAGCCAATCTGAGAAAGACAAATATCATGTGATCTCACTTACTTATGGAATGTAATTAAAAAAATAAGCCGATGAATGGAGTAGATCCAGAGACATGGAAGCATGGAACAGAAATCAGAATCTCAGAGGGAAGGAGGGTGAGGGTGGGTGGATATCAACCAAAGAAGTTGTGTGTGTGTGTGTGTGTGTGTGTGTGTGTGTGTGTATGTGTATACACCAAGGATATAAACAATAGTGTGGTGAAGGCCTGTGGGTGGGTGTTGCACTAGAGGAGGTCAATGTGGGAGGACGAGGTACATATGTAATACTTTCATTGATAAAGATTTTTTATAAAAAGGGCACTATGGCAACATCTGCCTTACTAGGGTACTATTCTAAGAATGTCCACAAGAGGCACTTTTGCACACCTCCTTCATGGTGAGAGCCCTCTATATCTCTCAATAGCTTTAAAATTTTTATTATTATTATTTTTATTGTTTAAAGTATTATAAATAGTAGAGCATAAGTCTCCTTTTCCTCCTATGGACCTCCCCAGGGTCTCCTCACCACAGCTCAGGCCCTCACGCTCCTAGTGTCTGTGTTCATTGGTTATACTTATGTCCACACATACAAATCCTTTGGTTGATCTTTCACCACCCCCGCAACCAACACTCTGCTGCCTTCCCTCTGAAGTTTGACAGTCTGTTCGATGTTTCTTTGTCTCTGTATCTACCTTTATTCATCAGTTTATGATGTTCATTATATCCCATAATGAGTGTGATCATTTATCTTCCTCTGACTGGCTTATTTCATTTAACATAATGTTCTCCAGTCCATGCTGTTGCAAATGGTAAGATTTCCTTCTTTTTTACAGCAGTTTAGTATTCCATTTTGTAGATGTACCATAATATTTTAATCCACTCAGCTGCTGATGGGCATTTAGACTGTTTTCAAATCTTAGCTATTGTAAATTGTGCTCTTATGACACAGGGGTGCATATATCCTTTCTGATTGGTGTTAGTGTTTTCTTAGGATATATTCCTAGAAGTGGGATTACTGGGTCAAATGGGAGTTCCATTTTTTATTTTTTGAGGAAACACCATTCTGTTTTCCACTGTGGCTGTACCAGTCTGCATTTCCACCATCAGTGCAAGAGGGTTACCCTTTCTCAGCAAACTCGCCAGCACTTGTCGTTTGTTGATTTGTTGATGATAGCCATTCTGACAGGTGTGAGATGGGACCTCATTGTCATTTTGATTTGCATCTCTTGGATGATTAGTGACTTTGAGCATGTTTTCATATGTCTCTTGGTCTTCTGTGTGTCCTCTTTCGAAAAGTGTCTATTTAGGTACTTTGCCCATTTATGAATGGATGTTTATGTTCCTTCTGTTAGGTTGTATGAGTTCCCTATACATTTTGGAGATTAAACAGTTATGGGGGATAACACTTATTCTAGGGATGCAAAGTTAATACAATATCCACAAATTAATAAATATAATACATCACATAAACAAATTGAGAGGCAAAAACCACATAATCTTAACAACTGAGGCAGAAAAAAGCATTTGAAAAAATCCAACACCCTTTCTTTTTTTTTTCCTAGTGATTTTTTATTTTATTTATTTATTTATTTAAGTATTTTA
>NW_006282379.1:23965-24580 GCF_000327345.1 Myotis davidii
TTGAAAAAATTACCAGACCTAATAAATGAATTTGGCAATAGAGCAGGATACAAAATTAACATCCAGAAATCTATGGCTTTTTTATACACCAATAATGAACTCACAGAAAGAGAAACTAAAAAAATAATCCGATTTACCATTGCAACAAAATAATTAAGATACCTAGGAATAAACACAACTATAAGGTAAAAGACCTGTACACAGAAAACTATAGGACATTGGAAAAAGAGATAAAGTCATAAACAAATAGAAGAATATAATATGTTCATGGATTGGTAGAATCAACATTATTAAAATGTCCATATTACTCAAGCAATCTATAGATTCAATGCAATTCCCATTAAGATGTCAACAGTGTATTTCACAGACATAGAACAAACTCTCCAAAAAGTCATATGGAATAAAAAAAAAAGACCCTGAAGAGCTGCAGCAATCTTGAGAAAGAAGAACAAAGCTGGGGGAATAACAATACCATATATTAAGCTATACGACAAAGCCACTGTTCACAAAACTGCCTGGTACTGACAAAAGAACAGACATATAAACCAATGGAACAGAACAGAAAACACAGATTGACCCAAGCTACTACGCTCAATTAATATTTGACAAAGGAGG
>NW_006282379.1:25390-26131 GCF_000327345.1 Myotis davidii
CAATTCTCATGAATTTTAATTGCAATTTACATCAATGACTACAAATTTGTATCTCTAATCCTTGTTTTTGAATTCCAGATTCTTGATATATCCCACTCCCACACAGTACTTTCATGTCCTGCTCAAATCCTTTTGGGCTCTACCTCTCAGTTCATGGGGCTCAGCTTCCAACTGCCAGTATCTGCAACTCTTTGCTAAAGGACTTTCTCTGAATACTGTGCCCATATACACAGAGTGTCAGAAGCACCAGAAAGTCCACACATCTTGTGGTCATCTCTCACTCATTGACTTATGAGGGTTGGTATGTAATTATGCCAGCTCCCTGCATTTAGAGTAGGATAAATCTGACCTTTATGTTGCACACTACCTTCAAGACTCACTAAGGAGTGAACTCCACTTACACATAGTGGTTTTCTAATCTGTTTTCTAACCTGCTAGAAAACACAATTCATTAATTCCCAACATTTTCTTGCCTCCTGTCCCCAATATCCTACTGATGTGTCCTGTTTTGTCTCTGAATCAACACATTTGTTTTCTAATATTTACCACAAAATCTACTTCTGGGGGAACTCAGACAAAGATAAATATTTCAGATATTTCAGAATATTCAGATAATATTGAGATATCTCAAAATTAACATGTAAAGAACATTTTTTTATTCTCTCAAATCCCACCTGGCAGGATGGAGGAAGGATAAAGAAGTACACACTAGATCTGAAGATGGCGGCGATATAGGCAGAC
>NW_006282380.1:0-2806 GCF_000327345.1 Myotis davidii
GAACAAAAGTAGATACAGAGGCAGAGCTGCCTCCAAGAAACTGTCAACCTACAGCAGGAAGGCCGGGGAGGGTGGGAGGGCAGGAGGGGGATGGGTAAGAGATCAACTGATGGCCTTGTATGCATGCATGTAAGCATAACCAATGGACATAAGACACTGGTGCGTAGGGAAGCCAGGGGATTGTCAAGGGCGGGGAAGAAAAAAAAGGAGACATATGTAATACTCTTTGTAATACTTTAAGCAATAAAAAAAATAACACACATATACAGAATATTCCATTCAACAGCAGCTGAATACACATTCTTGTCAAGTACACACAGAATATTCTCCAGGATAGGTCACAAAACAAGTCTTAACAACTTTAAGAAGATTGAAAGCATAAGTATCTTTTCTGATATGAAAAAAAAAAAAACAGGAGGAAACTGGAATTTTCACAACTGTGTGGTGATTAAACAACATTCTCTTGAACAACAAATGGGTTAGAAAAAGAAATCCAACAGAAAATAAAAAAAAATCTCAAACCAAACAAAAATGAAAACACAACATGTTGAAATCTCTGAGATGCTACAGAAGCAGTTCTAAAAGGGAAGTTTATTGCAATAAATACTGACATAAAGAAACAACTCAAATAACCTCACTTTACACCTCAAGGGAATAGAAAAAGAAGAACAAACTAAGCCCAAAGTTAGAAGAAGAAAGGAAATAACAAAAATCAGAAATAAATAAAATGGAGTCCAGAAAAGAATATTAAAAAATCAGTGAAACTAACAGGTTTGTTTTGTTTTTGTTTTTTGTTTTTTGTAAAGATAACTAAAATTGACCTTTAGCTCAAATTCAAATAAAAAGAGACAGGGCTCAAATAAATAAAATCAGAAATTAAAGAGGAGACATTATAACTGATACCACAGAAATACAAAAAAAAAAAAAAAGGTTCATGAGAGAATACTATGAACCATTCTATGTCAACAAACTGGATAACTTAGAAGATATGGATAAATTCCTAGAAACATATAACCTACCCAGACTGAAGAAATAGAAAATCTGAACAGACCAAAAAAGAATAAGGTGATTGAATCACTAATCAAAAAACCTCTCAACAGAGAAAACTCAGGACCAGATGGTTTCACTGGTGAATTCCACCAAACATTTAAAGAATAATTAATGCCAATCCTTCTCAAACTCTTGCAAAAATTGAAGAGGAAGAAACACCCCCAAACTCATTTTACAAGGCTAGTCCTTTTCTGATACCAAATCTAGATAATGAAACTACAAGAAAATATAAGCTAATATCCCTAATGAATATAGATGCAAAAATTCCCAACAAAATACTAGCAAATCAAATTAAATAGCACAGTAAAAAGATTATACAATATAACACTATTGTCCAGTAAGATTTATTGCTGAGATGCAGGATGGTTCATCATATACAAATCCACAAATGTGATACACCACATTAACAGAAAGATAAAAATCATATGATTTTCTCAATAGATGCAGAAAAAGCATTTGACAAAATATAGCATCCTTTCGTGATAAGAACGTTCAATGAAATGGATGTAGAAGAAACATACCTCAGCATAATAATGGCCATATATGACAAGCCAACAGCTAACATCATACTCAATGGTAAAAAATGTAAAGCTTTTCTTTTAAAATCAGAAATAAGACAAAAGTACTCACTGTCATCACTCCTATTTAACATGGTAATGGAAGTCCTAGCCAAAGCAATCAGACAAGAAAAATAAATAAGCAGCATGAAATCAAAAAGGAAGAAGTGAAATTATATTTGTTTGCAGATGATATAATTTTATGTGCTAAAATGACTGGGTAAAAAGTTATTGGAGAAAATGATATTTTTATCGTCACAAAATATTACCCAAACATTACTTACTAGTTACAAAAGTAAAATAATGCCTTTACATTTATAATAGAGAAATCTGGTGATTAAACTTCATACCACCAATAACAAGACAGACTGTCAATACCTACCTTCTAATACACTAAGGATACAGTGTCACCTATATATGACTGTAAACTAAATGATAGTTTGTATCAGTGTTAGATTTCTTAGACTGGCTTTTTATCAACAAGATTGGGATAAAATGACTACCTTGCAGTATCCTGAGTGATTAGCTGAAGTGTATGTAAAATGTTTGACATAGTAGAAGGTATTTGCTAAATGTTAGCTAGCTATTTCGATTATTAACACTTGTTTCAGGTAATGTCCTTAGCCACCATGGCAGAATTTGCTGACTCCCACAGGAATATATGCCTATGCCTTTATCCATTTCCTGGACAGTGGAGATTGTAACTGGTTGACTCATTTAGAACAATGGCCACACAGAACCATATGTATATACTAGAGGCCCGGTGCACAAAAATTTGTGCACTGGGGGGGAGGAGGGGACCCGCAGTCTGGCCTGTGCCCTCTCACAGTCTGGGACCCCTCAGGAGATAACAACCTGCTGGCTTAAGCCCGCTCCCAGGAGGCAGAGGGCAGGCCCAATCCCTAGGTGCAGCCTCTGGTCGGGCTCAGAGCAGGGCCGATTGGGGAGTTGGGGTGCTGCCCCTGTCATGCACAGAGCAGGGTGGATCGGGAGGTTGCAATGCCACCCTCAGTCATGCTCAGAGGAGGGCCGATTGGGGTTTGAGGCACTGCCCCCATCACACTCAAGGCAGGGTCGATGGGGAGATTGCGGCACCACCCCCTGTCATGCACAGAGCAGGGCCAATCAGGGGGTTGGGGCGCTGCCCCCTGTCACGCACAGAGCCGGGTCAATCAGGGGGGTTGGGGAGCTCCCCCCTG
>NW_006282380.1:2835-21040 GCF_000327345.1 Myotis davidii
CAAGGCAGGTGGGGAACGTTGGTTTCCTCCGTCACTGAAGCAAGCAAGCCTCATGTTCACTTTAAACTGCCTGGCTGTCAGCTGCCATCTTGGCTGGCAGTTAATTTGCATATTGCCCTGATTAGCCAATGGGAAGGGTAGCAGCAGTCGTATGCTAATTACCATGTTTCTCTTTTATTAGATAAGATATTAACAATCTGATTTGATGACACTTAACTGCATAGTTAGAACCCAAGAGGAAATGAAAAAAAAAAAAAGAGGTCTTATGCTAGGGCTTCTTTGCCTTTTAAATTCTGATGTGAGGTGATACTTCCTTGTTCCTTATACCAGTGATGTGATGGTCACCAGGACAGTAGCACAGAACTCTATACTCAGTTTTTCCTTCCCAATCCATAAATTGTGCAGTGTTTGGCATGACATACACAAAAACACAGGGAATCTCAACTCTACCGTGGAAGAAAAGAAATCTTTACTATCTGAATCCACCCTTTAACACAAAGATCAACAACACAGACACCATAAGAGTTCATTAATTTTAATATCGAGTACAGTTTTAATAGTTCTTCCTAAGAATTATCTCCCAGGGACCCCCAGGATAATCACATACCATACCTACAAGCATCCAAATTTCATAAAAGCAATATTGCAAAAACGAAAGAACTAAGAAAAGCCTTTAGAATGTTGAGATTAAAACACTGCTTAGTCATTCTCTCAGTAATTGTTACTAAATGCTAAAAAGTAAATATTAAAAAAAAAGATGCACTGGTGGCTTGGAAGAAGCATGAAGAAGAAAGCTCTCAAAATGACAAACACTTTAATACTCATCTTTAAAAATCTCATAACCAGCATAACACAGGACAGATTTCTTGATTTTGGTAACCATGTTGGTGCCAAAGGGAGAAAACCCTTTATAGTGCCAAAGGGAGAAACATTTTCAGAGCAACAAATGGAGTTGATTTTATTTATGTCAAAATACGTTAGTGGTAGCCAAGACTCCCAGACTCCATATAAGTGCGGTTCCCCCTTTCCTCACACTTGGTATCAAGAATTGAAAACAGGAAGATAGAGCCAGAGTCATTGTAATAGCACAATAAAAATTTGTTAAATGAATGAACTGATACTTGGCATGCAGTGTGAGCAGGCTGGACCTACATTTCTCTATGTGGAAACTTTCCTGTGACATTTTGGGAAGATGACATACCAGCAGCAGACCTGACTTGTTAGTGTCCTGGTCATCCTGAGAACCCAAAAGAAAATCTGAGTTCTTACTAGTTCATCCCAGTACCCTGAATATACTCACTCACATCAAAATTTGTAATAAGAATCTCATATTCAATATCATATGTAATCAAAATAAAATGAATATGTGCATGCTTCCTTCACTTACATTCAGTACATATAAGACTTTAAGTCTGGGGTAGAAACTGAGCAATGTGAGGTCCCTTTCCCCTACCCTAACCTTTTACCTTTTTAGCTTTCTCTCATTCTTCTATTCTCTTTCCTCCTTCCTGCCCATTTATTCCAAACCTTGTCTTCTGCCCTTCCCCCTGCTTACTTCTTTTCTTCCTCCTTACTGAAGTTGAATAATTCTAAATATCTGTGGCTCCAGAGGATTGGACCAAGAAAACTTTTTAGTTAACAGCTATAAGAGCAGTTGTAAGAAAAAGAAAAATGTTTCTGGCCATATTAACAATGATTTAGAGACTCTCTTTTGAACACATAGATATGGAGAACATTCTATTGAGTGTGAATTCAATACCTACACAATAAACTGGGTATTTTAGTTTCTAGGATATAAATTTCATGGTGATGATGATAAAACAATAAATCATTAGTCACACAATAAGAACCATTTTTGTATGTGAGTATTTAAGTTAAGCAAGGGGTGGTGCTATTTAAGGCAGATGGACATTCAGATACATATTTGTCACAATTCTTAATTTTAAATTCACAAGTGATGATTGGGGGAGATCCTTTCAAGTATGCATTTCTTTCATAACACAGACAGCAAGACTAGAGAAGACAGCCTGAGTTACAGTAGAAGGTCTGTTCTCTGCCTCCATCTACCTTCTCTCCATGCTTCAAATATGAATGTGAGGGAACCTCCAGGACACCCTATTGGTTATTATCCTTAGCCTGTTCCCTACCTTCAGGAACATCATGTTCCTTTGGCCTATAAGAGTAACAGAAATTATTTCCTTAGAGAATTCTGTTTAAGGCTTTAAATTAATTCTACCCTGGCATTATATGGTTCTAAATGTCTTTTCATTCATTCATTCAACAGATTTTCATTGAATATCTACTCTGCGCCAAGCATGATTGTATATGTTGGGTAATACATCAATTTCAGTTACTCTAATATTCTTTTGTAAGAAGAATATCTGACACAATTAATATGATCTATTGGTAAATTGAAGTATGAACAAATGTCAATCCTGTTAATGTTGTCAATCCTGTCAATCCTGTTAATGTTAAATGTTTAATGTTAATGTTAAAAATCTAACACCGACACATTCATGTTAAATGTGTCAGCACATAATATTTCCTTCCATATGACAAGAATGAGAACAAAGATTATACAAAATGGAAAATGAATAGCTACTTTCTGGTATGCTTCTCCTTTTGGGGAATATACAAACCCATTTCCAGGTAGGCTGGTATTGTGGGAAGAATACCAAATCTGGAGTCAGATGCATCTCAGCTTCATAACCTTCCAGAAGTTACTTTATCATTTGAGTCCCGATTTGTTTTTTATCCTAAAAACTAACTCCAGGAATCATTGCCCTACCTTTCTCTGGCATGAGTGACAGAAAAAAAAAATGTTTGTTAAAGAGGCCTGAAAACTATAAAGCCCCATTCAAATGCAAATTATTACAATCAAACAATTTGACATTCTTTTCAGGGAAAACTTTCACATTAGAATTTCTTTTTCTCCATTTTTTAAGGGGGGAACTTACATAACCAGCTAGCACTATTTGGACATTCAACAGTATAACCCACATTTATTTTCTCATGAAAGAAACCAATTAGAAGTTTTCCTTATTGAAAATGAAATGCACTCCCCGAGGGCCAGACTCAGAGTTGGAGATGCTTTGTTTACTGAGGGTTTCAGCCAAGGCTTCAGGTCCACAGAGGAAAACTCCTATTCTGGTACTTTGGGGAAAGAAAGAAAAGACAGTTTCAGGTTTTGGGATGCCATAGATTACACAGCACCTAGGGGGATTTCCAAATGATTTTAGGCCTCACGGAAGAGCCCCTCTGCTCCTTTGTCTTTTCCACAAATGGTTGGGTTTAGATTGCCCCATGGGAGAGCTGCTCAGCCCTGTTTGTGAAGGCAGCAGGATACTAAAATGAGGGAGCCTAGAATCAGATGCATGCAGATGCGTGACGAGATAATGGACCCTCCCTGGAATTTCTAACAGATCAGCATGCCAGACACAGATACTGGCTCCTCCCTGGTATCCATGACGACCCCACACAGATACTGACTCCTTCCTGAATACCCTACCGACTCCTCTGGCGGGAACTTCCTCAGCTCATGCCCCTGCCCCTCATTAAACACCTGCATAAAAAGAAACCCCCCTTCCCTGTTGGTGCGAATCCACTGGCCCTGTCTTTGGGGTTTGTGGGTCGCCCGGGGACACAGAATAAAATCTTTCCTTTTCTTTCTTTTCTGATTGACTCGGCTCTTTTTATTTCCTATGCCACCTCCTGAGCTACCTAACACATTTAAGCAAGGTTTATGGAAACCTCTACCACAGAAAAAATCATGGTGAATTTGTGAGTCTGTGAGCTACTTCCCTTCAGGGGTCTGTGTCCTCCCAACCCTCCCCAGCATCCTGAAATCAAGAACAAGTCCACTCTTAAGTACACCAACTCTGCCCACAGCTTGGTGTAGCTTTATCTCTCTATATTTGAGAGTCTGAATGCCTGAAAGACATGGTTTTCAGACCAGTAGCCTCAGTGACAGCTTTTTAATAATACAGATTCTTGGGCCCTTCCCCAGTTCTACTAAAATCAGCACCTGCATTTTGAAAAGATCATCTGAGTGATTCATATGCTCATTAAAATGTAAGCAATCACCTTAAGGGTATATTTGCAGATTTCTTGAGTTTATAATGTATTCCAACAAGATAAAGTATCCCCTCAAAGTTTCCTGATGGCTAAAGCTTTAGTAAGGGCAGGAAGGACATTGGGATGTCTGTCAGTTTATGATTTTAGACCCAAAAGCTAAAACTGAAAGTGGGGACAGTGTCTCCTTAATAATATGTATAAATTGTATTGAATTAAAAGAAGTAGAGACACTGGTGAAATTTAGAAGATGAAAGAAAAGAACCAACTTATGGTCCTACTTGGGAGGAACAGGATTCAAAATGTCCAAGGTGGGGGCCTGAGCATCTTTGTTTCTAATAACTCTCCAGGTAATTTTGATGTGATTGAAAGACTCATCTTGAAGTCAAAGATATGTAGAACCTTCCATTAGGTGTAAATATAGGAATCTGGGTAGTTTCATTTTCAATATACAAATATAGCCATATTTGGGAGCTGCTGCTTTTAGACAGACCACAAGCCTCAAGAACACCTTAAAGCAGGAAATGCCTTACTTTGGGTGTTGACTCGCAATTGTCTTGAACTCATTATCCCAGTTGGGCCGTCCATACAAAGTCTTTTGTTTCAAGCCTGTGATGACATCTTTCTCTTCATCATGGTGCACAGCAAAGTGATTGGCCTGCAGGATAGGAAATGAATTCAGAAAAAAAAAAGACATGCTGTAAAAACATGTTACTTTTTTTCTGAAATATTTACATATCTCACAAAGCAAGGACAAATTTATATATATATTTGGAGCAAAACATGCTGTAGGGTAGAAGATGAAAAAAGTTTACCAACCCTAGCTGGTGCACAATGGTTAGAGTGTCGGCCTATGTAACCAAGGATTCAGGTTTGATTGCTGGTCCTGGTCAGGGCTCATGAGGGAGGCAACCAATCAGTGTGTCTCTCACATGGATATTTCTCTCTCTTCCCCCTCCTCCCTCCCTTCCACTCTCTAAAAATTAATGGAAAAAATATCTTCTAGTGAGGATTTTTTTTAAAAAAGAAAAAACTAGGTCTCCTCATGCAATTTATAATCTAGGAGGGCAGACCTTGAAGTATCAACATGAATAATCATATTTATAGAGTAAGGCATGATGAGTGCTGTAGAAGAGACACAAACATCTCAATGAGAGGAAAGGAAGGAGTTGGGGTGGGAGGCTATAGGATGGTTTCAGGGTGGCAGCATTTGATTCAGTCTTTGAAGTGTGGGTAGGATTCAAATTCTTTGTCTCACTTGTTTTTCTTTTGGTTCTGTATCTCATCTGCTCTATGACTTTCTTCATTTGCACTAATATATTTCCACTCCCTCTTCTTTAGGGGAATCACTAAGAACTAAAACAATTATTGACTAAAATGCATTCATATTTTGATAACATCATGAGACATCAAATAAAGCCTAAAGCAAGTCTGTGTGTGTATGTGTGTGTGTGTGTTGACTTCTGCTACCATTCTAGGGAGCTTCAGTTTGAACACAGATATTTTTCATAAAAGTAGCTAATTAAATTTATTTTAAAATTAAATCAGATTTTAAATTATCTGGGCTGGGGATGAATGAGGTAAAAAAGGGTGGTTACTTGTTTTAATAAAACTGTAGAGACTATTTTTGCAAAGCAAAATAATTCTTTTTCAATACAAATAAATTTTCCATCAAAAACTGTATCTGGCTTTTTAAATATCAAAACTGCAAAGCAATTTTTATATTATAGATTTTTTCTGGGTTTCATTTTTATCAAGTATTTGTTGTTGTTTTGTTTTGTTTTGTTTTTGAATTGCAGAAGTTGCATCTTGAAACCACTTTTTTTGACTAGCAATTTTCATGGTCATGTGTCCCTGGCCCATTTGCAACAAGACTTTTCTAAGACTCAGGGAATCCATGCTAAACAATATGCCAAAACCCAAATGAGAAAAAGTCAATTTTCAAGGTACATCGTGCATGGGAAAGATGCCCAGGATTGAGGAGCCACTGAGACACTGGTCAGGAATAAGCAGACTCTTGCTGTAGCTCTCCTCTCAGAGTGACAGCTTATGCTGTTTCCATGCAAGTCATTAATGTTTGCTTATTTATAAATGCTATCCTCTTGGAATTAACTTGTTTTAGAGTTTCTCAATTGAAGCTCTTTTGTCATGTAGGACTAGATAATTCTTTGTTGTTAGGGGTTGTCTTTGTGAATCGTAGAATGTTTACATTGCTAAGTGTCCCTGGAGGGAGGGGATACATACATATAGACACATATATACACACATACATATATGTAACATATATGTATGTGTGTATATACACCTTTGTTAGATATATTTTGGTTTATCTACAAATGCTAATAGCAAACTACTAGAAGTTGCTAAGAGTGCTGCTCTGGAACATTCTGACTCTGCTAATTACTAATTGGACGCCCTTGGACAAATGACCTAACTTGTTCTGGGCCTTGGTTTCCTCATCTGTGAAATGTGGATAATAATAGTGGTTAATTCATAGGGTTGTTGTGAGGATTTAATTAGACAAACTATACCAACTCTAAGAACAATATTTGGGCCTGGCCAGTGTTGCTCAGTGGTTGAGCATCAACCCATGCACCAGGAGGGTCACAGTTTGATTCCTGGTCAGGGAACATGCCCCAGTTGTGGGCTCTATCACCAATAGGGGACATGTAGGAGGCAGCCAATCAATGTTTCTGTCTCATGGATGTTTCTCCTTTCCTCTCTCTGAAATAAATAAAAATGTATTTTTAAAAAAGAATATCTGGCACATAGTATATGTATTGTATATATTATAAAACATGCATACACTGAAAATTAAGGTATATACAGTATATGTATGTATATGTGTGTAGATATAAAAAGAGAGAGAAAGAGAGCTAATACTATCTTCTCATTACCTTGTGGATTCTCTGGTCTACCTTGTTTGAGACCTCCGGTGGTAGCATTTCTCTTATAAGGTCAGTCTTAGCTTTTATTCCTTGTCAGCAGCTTAGCTTTGATCTGTTCCACAGATATCAACTTCAAAATATCATCTCAACAGTCTGAATGTGTGGGGATATTGAGTGAGAGCGAATGGGCTGAATCACCAGAATCAATTAACTGCTCTTAGAAAAAACAGTGCAGAAGACACTTCAATAGCCAAAGGGAAGTCAGTAAGCCCTGGGCACTGTGGGAAGAACCTGAAATTTGAGATCTTGGCCTTACCTGTGACTCATCCCAGCCAGTGAGGTAGATGTTATAGCTGAGGAAGCCAGCATTGTTCCTCTCCTGCATCTGGGTCTCCAGCAGCTGGAGCAAGTCTGCAAACCACTCAAAGGCATGGGTGTCCCGGCACAGCCAGTAGAAGTAGATCTGAAAGAGGACAGATCATAAAGCAGATTATATTTAAATAGGCCCTGTCAGCCTTGATGCAGGGATTACTTTCCTCCTCCCAACTTTTTCTTGTTGCTCAAAAGGTTTAGAAAGAAGTTTTCAGAAAGTTCTAGACATTTGACAAGCTTGTTCACATGAACCCACTCTGGCCTTCACATTGGCAAGGCAGTGAATGAATACCTTGGCTTCAAACATACAAAGTTTAAGAAAAAATATTAGCCCACCTCTTTCTCTTTGGGTCTGCTCTTGCCTTCCCAGAATCCCTGGATTCCCTTGTATCTCTTCTCATAAAGACCACTAGAATCTAGACCAGTGGTTCTCAACCTTCCTAATGCCGCGATCCTTTAATACCGTTCCTCATGTGTGGTGCCCCCCAATTTCATTGTTACAAATTGAACATAACTAAAGCATAGAGATTAATCACAAAACAATATGTAATTATATATGTGTTTTCCGATGGTCTTAGGCGACCCCTATGAAAGGGTCGTTCGACCCCCAAAGGGGTCGGGACCCACAGGTTGAGAACCGCTGATCTAGACTAATGTAGAACCTTGAATCACAGGACCAATTCCCTGCCTGCTACTACCAGACATTCCTGAGTTCCTCAGGAAAAAAGTATTTCTACCCAAACCTTCCTCACATAGGAAATAGGAAAAGGGAAGAATTAAAAGTCATGATAAGCTTAATGTTCCCATTAGCGGTAATATCTAGGGTTATTAGAATGCCTCAAGTTTCAATAATGATGTTCTTTATCATATAATGAAACCAAATTTACATGGGACAAACAAAATCCTCTGGGAATTTATTCTGAAGAGTTATCCTAAGAAAGTAAAGGTTACATGTAAAACATGCCTCCTGCTCTCTTCCTGCAACAAAAGTATTGGGAGGCTGAAAATGAAATTGATCTTGATCACTAACCTAGGATGATAGAAAAAGTATTCTATATCCTCTCAATGGAACATGAAGGAATAATTAAAATGATTACTGAAAGCCGGCAGCAACACGGAAAAACACTGTTTCTAGAAAACCAGGACATGAAATTGTACATCTGCATTATTTACAATTTTCTAAAAATATGTAAATGTGGGGCATATTGAAAGAGAATATACAAAAAGGACAGCTATTGGATTGGGGTTGTAAATACTTTCTCTCTACCCCAACTTTCTTTCTTCCAAATTTCTTGTAATATACTATTCTATATAGTAATATACAAATACAGTATACCAAGGGCCTACACTTCCCTTGGTCTCTGCCACCCTCAGCCACGAAGTCTCTCTCAGACTTTACTTGTCAGAGTATGATGAATGCTCCAAGCCTTCTGAACAATAATGGAACCTACCTTTTTGAGCTTCAGAGTGGTGGCATTATTGCAATATTTGTACCAGACTGACTTGAGAATGGATGCAAAGGGTGTGACCCCAATCCCTGCTCCCACTAACATCACCACCTCATAGCTGAACACATCTTCGCTGGCTGTGCCAAAGGGCCCGTCAACAGCTATCCTGGAGGGAAGCATAAGAGGAGACGGTTACAGACATATTCTACTCTTCAGAGTGTGATGGGGCACACATTATTACTAGGGGTGTGCAATATGTCACTTCAAACCAGGATATGGAGCACTTTATTTTGTGAAACAACTTTCAAGTAACCAACTTAGTATGAACATTGGAGTTGGAAGTATGAAGAGGAATTGTTAGCTTACTGAAAACATTTGCTAATTCTCAAGGGTAGTTTGTTCATCTCCTCATCCCCTTTACCCATAACCTCCCCACATACACACATGTCTGTATTTCTTGTCAGGGTGTCCCATGCTTGAAATTTCTGCTTATATTGTGCATTGAAATAAAGTGAGAAATTTCTACATCAAAACCTCTTGTAGCTTTAATTTGTCCAATTTTCATCTGTGTATTCATTGAGTTATTCAACAAACTTTTCTTCAGCATCCACTAAGTGCCTAATACCATGTTAGGCATATGGGGAGAAGGAGGTAAAATGAATGATATATGGCATTTACCCTCAAATAACATGCACCAATTGTATTTTAAGAACATCTTTAGTATAATATGTTTGCTTGTTAGAAAGGTTAATATACCTTGGCCTTGATCCTTATATATTGAAAGGAATTTGGGAATGTTCATATTTGATTCAAATATTTTACCTTTCATATAAGATTTATGAATATATGCACAAACACACTACACACAAAAAATGGGGAACATAGAGATAGCTACCTATATTTGTAGAACCTGTGTGTTTTGTCAGGCTCAGGAGATAGTGAGAGATGGGGGGAGAGGAGCTATTTAGTGTCATTTTTCCTGAACTCATATGCCTTTGTTATATGTGCTTTGTACTCACTTAGGTAATTTCCAGGCATCTTGAAACTCCTGCTTATCACAGCCACAAGCATTGAATAGTCCCTCTGTCCAGTCCCCAACAATGCGGATATGGATGCTAAAAAAGTCTTCCTCAGGGGCAGAGGTCAGTGTGAAAGGGTGCCATTCCAGCTTGGACACCTTGGGACACTTGACAAAAATATATTGTCCCACCTCCATCTTGAATCCCTTCTTCTTCATCTGTAGCTCGATGGTTTTGAAAGGATGAGTCACCACCTAAGGAACAAAACATATCTCTGAAAACTACACTTTCCCCAAAACTTGCCTTTTCAGTGTCTGTATGTATAAAGGGCTGAACTAAGATGCCACACCCAGGTTCTTTCTTCAGGGCCAACACAGCATTTCCTGCAGCAGATATCTCTTGCATTGGGAATTGCCCTCAGTTGTAGCCCATGACCAATGATGAGCTGATGCCTGAGAAGAGAGACTTGGCCGCTCTCCTCAATTTGGGACAACTCCAAGGGGACATACTAACTCCAGCACTCTGCAGGATCATCTGAGACTGCAATTGCAACCATATTTAGGGTCAGCTTTTTCCTCTCCCAATCTTGCCTTTCTTTTCTTTGATAGGTTCATCTCCAGAGAACATGTTCCAATAAACCTTCTACATGTAGCTTTCTGTCTCATAGTCTTACAAGGGAATTGAACCTAAGAACCAGCTTATTATCATATTTTTTCTTTAAGAAGGCAAGGCAGGGGCTAGAAACAGAAAGAAGAGATGGTTTCCTGCTCAGTCTTCTTGTCTCCCCAAGGAATGAGAGCCTTAGCATCTGGATAGAAGAGAAAGAAGACCCTATTGGTGTGTTATAGCAACATCTCCCAAACCAAGGCTAACTGTGTTTATCTGCCTTTGTCCTGAGTCACATCTTAAACCTGTGTGACTCCAGGCATTGTTTCTACATTTCTCCCTATTTGAGGAATACACTATCTATCTTTCTCAAAGCCAGGCCCTACCTACCTGTTGCCATCAATCCGTATACATGGAAGTTGATAACATCTTTGTTTATAATAGCAAAAAAAAGTGGGAAACAGTACAAATGCACATCAATTGGTGAGTTAGTAAACAATTTTAAAAAATAGAACACAATAGAAAGCTTTCATTTTAATACAGAAAGTAATATATTGTTTCTTTGACGATTCCTGAAAAACCTAGAAGGACTTCATATGTACAACTAAAAACAAGAGATATACAGAGGCAGAACAGCATCTAACAGACTGTCCTTTAAGCAATAAAACAAATTTTTTTAAAAAAAGAGATATACAAGGAAAGAAAAATCAATAGAAAAAAATAGCAGTTTCCCAATGTTGACTAATCTTGCTGAGCTTTTCTTTTCAACAGTGAGGAAGAATAGAATGGGAAGTCCTTTTAATAAAAATTGCCAAACATTTTGAAACTTGTGATTTAAATAGATCTTACGTGATAAAGCTGTAACCAACTTCCCTTCATCACTGAAATAGAGTTATAAAGCTTCATTTTGAAAACAGAAAATAAAAATTTATAAAGACTATTTTGAAAATTATGTTTACCATGTTGCAATATTGTGTGGTGAAACAAATTTTTACCATATAGCAATTTTGCTACCACAGGCAAAATTAGGATTGAATTTAATAAAATGTACTAGGGGACAGCTTTATGACTGGAATACTTATAGATCATGCATTGTTTCTTATGTATGTTTATATGAGAAGGAAAATAAGTTTTGCCTTAGAAATATGTTTAAGGGAAATACTTATTTTGTTAGTCCTAGTCTAGTAAGGGAAATTTTGAGGTAGCTCTTTTGATCTGTGGTATTTTTCTGATAGTACAACATAAGTATCATAAAAGAAAAACTTTTGTGGCTTTTTGTATTTTCAGATTTCTAATGCCAGATGGACTATCTTTACTATGACCTTCCTTAGTCGACAAGAAAGAAAAGTTAGGGTGAAGGACAGAAAGAATTTGTGAATATTGCAAAAATAAGCCATAGTAGTGTTTTGGTAAATACTTTTTGAACTAAAGTGAATTGAATTAAATTTTATTTGATAAAAATAGTCTTTTCTGCCAAGCCAGTGTGGCTCAGTGGTTGAGCATCGACCTATGAACCAGTAGGTCAGGGATCAATTCCTGGTCAGGGCACATGCCCGGATGGGGACTGTATCCCTAGTGGGTCAGGGGACGGGGGGCATGCACGAGGCAGACAATCAATGATTCTCTCTCCCTCTCCCTTCCTCTCTCTGAAATCAATATATATTTCAAATTGTCTTGTCTGGTGTTTCCTGAAACAATAATAAGAAATTTATATTTCTATAGCTGGATATTATTTATTTATGTAATGATGAGAAACAGCATAGATTACTGGGGAGAAAGCCACTATATACTTGAAGCTAGGAGACTCAATTCTTGATGCAGTTTAGTTAGTAACTTGCTTAAGACTTTAGGTACTTTATTTTTTATTTTTGGGGGGAGGGCACTTTAATATTTTAGTCTATGATCACATACAAAGCACAGAAAAGGAGGTAAAAGGACCTAGGAAGCTATCTCAACCTCAACCGAAGTTCCCTGGTTCTTTTGGCATCTGACTATTTTAAGGCTCAATGTATGCCTTTTTGAACTCCTCTTGTTTCTCCACTCTTAACTAATCACATTATCACTTTATGTCCTTCCTCTCTACACACACACACACACACACACACACACACACACACATGCACACACCACATTTATTTCCACAAAATATTTGGGTTCATTTTTCAACAGAAAATGTGAACTTCTAGTTTATCCAGTTAAAAGGCCCAACCATTTGGTTATCAAGCTAAGTGCATTGAAATTAACTAGGTCATCTCTCTGCTCTAAGCTTTGTAAAAAAAAATGAATAAAAAAGAGCTCTGACCAATGATATAGAGAACTTGGGTAGATTTTTCCATGCTATAGTTAGATTCTATTAGTAATTTCTAAACCAGCTAATACCTTGGTGATGACCACCTTCTGCTGAGATCGCCAAAATCGTACAAGCCTTTCACAGAGGTACAGGAACATGGGACCCACTATCCATTTCCAAGTCTGTAATCAGAAAGAAAGATTTTTAGAAAGGGATGTGTTATGGGGTGATAGCTAATAAAAGATTCACGGAGACAAAACATTTTAGAAGTCAAGATAATCAATCTTTGTAGGCTTTAAAAATATATTAGTAAATGTGTTCTACAACAGAATGCATAAAAACATCTAAAATTAAATTTAAAACTGAGCCAGTAAAAATGAACATTCTCCAAGATCATATTGTGGAACTGTGAAAGGCCATGAAGTTTCATATCTACAGTATGAAACTTTCCAAAGAGGAACTGTGCACAAGAATGGGATTTCCTCCTAGTGTTGCAACAGTAGTTGCAATAACCCTACAGCAGAGCAAGGTTGGTTTCAGAATTAACATTTCTCTAAAAGATAGCATTTCAGCAACACCGTATTTTTAATGCAATATTTCAAATGCCTTCAATTGTTAAGTAGTCAAAATGTATTCTTTTGCAAGATGGGAAATTTTTTGTAAGAATTTATCTGTTTCTTCAATATCCTGGTAAGTTCCTAGGAACTATGCAATGCACTTGCTGAATAGGGACCTACCCAAAGATTTTCAAATTTTTTTTTTTTAGATTCCCCTCTTGTCAGAATCGGTGGTGTTGCAGAACACTAAAATTACCTTATAGCATTGTTGGCTATATGAAAACATTTATGCCAGACAAATCCATTCTGGGACTCAGTAAGTTAGGTTTCTAGCTTAATGCCTGAAGTAGTAAAGAATTTTAGAAGGCAATAGCATCTAAAAGATGACATTCCAGAATGGATTCCAAGAAGGAAATAAAACCATGAAATGCTTCTCATATTTTCACATATGATCTTTCTATTAAATTTTTTTAGAAACTTTTTATTGGAAGTTGAGAGCACCTAGTTTAATACCTGAAGTAGCAAAGAGTTTTAGAAGGCAATATCACCTAAATGTTCCCCTCTCTAGCCACAGTTGAAGAGTATCTACACCAAAAGTCAGTATTGTTCTATTTCTGGACTTTGTTTTCATGGCACAGGTTTTTAAAACAGTCTGGGACCATCTATCTATTTATTGGGTGCCACCATGGAGCTCCATTGAATGGAGCCAAATCCTGGACATTGCCTCTAATATCCCTCAAAACCCAGAAACTCCTCTGAGGCAGACGCCTGTTAAGATAGTAGTACTCTGACTCCAGCTGTTTTCAAGGATATGTGCCTTCTCCTAGCCTATAAAGAGAACCTGAAATACAGTTCCTTTTTTATAATTTCTGTTGATGTCTGAAGGTAGTTGGGGCAGTTCACTGGGGTGCCTGGTTGCTTTCAGTATTGAGCAAGGATGCGTAAAGATGTTAAGTCTCAGAGAACATGCTGTGTCTAAAGGAAGAGTAGTCCTATACTAGTAGAGTACAAAAAAAGAAAAGAGAAAATGGAATGAGAAATTTACCATTATATTATACTGGGCTTAAGGATAAAATAATAATTCTGCTCAGAAGCCCTATACAAATGTTGATTTTTTTTTTGGCTAGCTTTATACAAATGGCTAGCATAATAACCAATAATGTATACTGCTTTCCAAAGTGGGGAGGGAGGAAGATATGAACATCCCAGGGCCCACTCCTAATTCTATAGAACAGAGATATTAAGCTTACACAAAATGGCCCTGGTTAGTATGCTAAATGGTTAGAGATTGGCCCACGGACCAAAGTGTTGCCAGTTCGATTCCTACTCAAGTGCACATACCTCCGCTGCAGGTTGCATCCCAGGGTCCCTGTCAGGGCGCGAGTGGAAGACAGCCAATCAATGTGTCTCTCTCATGTCAATGTTTTTTTTTTTCTCTCTCTCTCTCCCCTCCCTCTTCCCTTCCACTCTCTATAAGGATCAATGGAAAAAATATCCTCACTCCTGGGGTGATTATTAAAAAATAGAAATAAATAACAAATAAATAATACACAAGATGGAGTTCTTTTTAGCTCCCAACAAAAGAAAGTAAATGTTTCAGCATGTTTCCCCTTTGTCACTGATGCCACACTCCCACTGTACCGTGCAATGCCATTGCATGTTAGTATGAACCTGGCTGTCCAACCTTTTTTATGCCTCATTGACAGGACCTCCTGATGCCTAACAGCAACCTTATGTGTCACCTCATCGATTTCCTTCACAAATCCAAAAGCCTTACTTTTTAGCTCCTTATAGGTGATTATCTAAGCTACCCGACTAAGTTCATGATGGAATGCCTCTGAAAATCATTAACTGGTATTATTGTGATCTGCACATCCAGAAGAGAAAAGATAGAACTTCTTGAACCCAAAGAGCACTTTTAAAAACAATGCTTTTCTGATTTTTATATCAGGATGTTCATAAAAGACCAATGCAAAGTTTACTTTTTAAGAAATAATTCTATATTAACTTCAGTAGAAAAAAAAAAGTAGATACTTATAACATTCTAACTGTTCCATGACATTTATAATGGACAACTCCAAGACATTTGTATGTATTTCTTAGACACAGTTTGAAGATTTTGATAATGAAACTGTAATAGCAACAATGAATTGTACATACCATAGGAGGGTTGCCATAGAACTGAGGGACTGGGCAGTCCTTTGATTTTCCCCAATCTGAGATGTTTTGATAACATTTTGTTATATTGTGCGCCTTCAAACTCTCTGCGGTCTGCCCACGTACAATTCGCCTGGAGAGGAAATGTAAGTACAGATCATTTAGTAGCAGGAAATTAAGCAAATTTCTTGACAGTCTGAGCATATTTTATTTAATCCTCACCTGAGGACATGTTTTTATTGATATTTTTCCATTGATTTTTAGGAAGAGTGGGAGGAGAAAAAGAAGAACGAGAGAAACATCAATGTGAGAGAGAAACATCCATCTATTGCATCTGTTGCCTCCTGTACTCGCCCTGACCAGGGATCAAACCTTAAATTAGGTATGTGCCCTGACTGGGAAATGAACCCCCAACCTTTTGGTGTATGGGACAAAGCTCCAACCAACTGAACCACCCAGCCAGGGCTGGGCATATTTTAAGTATTCTAATATGGGTCTTGTACTTTTCACTAAAATGTTAAATCTTATTGCTCCTTCCAAATAAATTAAAGAAAGAAAAGGAAGAAAATATATGATCTTTAGCAGTAGAAAAAATCATGTACAATGGCACAAAGAATATTTATATGTAACCTTATAAACGAGAAGTTTTAGATAAATATATGTTTTCTTAAAGGGAGCATTTGTGCTTGTCTTTCTAGAATTATTTTCATTTATAAACAAACAAACAAACAGAAAACTACAAGTCTAACAAAGAAACTGCTAACCCATACAGTGCCTTTGTGCAGTTCAGAACAAGATGCTCCCTCTGTGAGGACAGTCCTACAGGCAAACACGTTGGCCAGCAGAACATGGGCTACTTTTATTCCTCTAGGCAGGCACCTTTGTGTAGTTGACAACCCCTGCAGTCATAAACAATAGCCATGAGGCTTGGTACAAGTGTTTTATTTGTTTCAAAATTATCTAAATTAAACCAAAAGTTTGAGTTCAATTTAAGATGACTTAACTTTGTGGAGATTAAGACATTCTCACAGATATGAACACTAATGGTTTCTCCCTTGAAGTGCTCAGAGCACATTCACTTCAATAAATACTAATTGAGCAACTACTAAAACTTAAGACAATATAGGCTTAGTGGGATATAGCAAGGGAGGCACAAGGTTGAGGAAGTCATGTCCCTGACCTCGAGAAACATAGATAGCAGGATCTTCAGAACATGTAATAAGAAGAGAAATAGAAGGTCCTTTGTAGAAGTTTGTTTAGGGACCTAAATTTTATTATGCCATTTGTTATATTCTGATAATTTTTTAATTCAAGGTCATTAACCATCCTTTTCTACCCCTAGATCTTGGGGAAGAAATTACCATGTATTGAGCATCTATTATATATCTGGCCTAGAAAAAGGCACTGTATCAAATTATCTGGTTTAATCCTCATAACAAGCCTGAAAGTTAGTATTAGTACTCCCATTTCACATATGAGGACAATGAGGCTTAGAGAGACTAGGTAACTAGAAGCAGAATGATCTGGTGAAAATAGTTCTGGATTCAAGCCAAGCAGCCTTGGTTTCAAATCCCAGATTCACCCCTTACTGGTTTGGTGAGCTTGGACAAGGTATTGAACTTCTTTTGAGCCTCAGCTTCTTCAGCTATAAAATATAGCTGGACCTCATCAAATATTTATTTTAATAATCAATTGGCATGACACATAACAAATTCCAGATACAAAGTAAGCATCCAACAAATGATAACTATTTAAGTTCTTAATGCCCACGTTTACTTGGAGAGGAAGAAATAGAAAAATAATTTTATTTTCTCCTTCTCTTCCTGATGCCAAGATCAGAAATTAGAAACCCTGGATTTTAATCCCAGTTCAGCTATTACCTAGCCATAAGACAGTGAGCAATCAGTCCACCAGTATAAGTAGTAGATAAAAAATGGGTAAATATAACTCCTCTGCCTACTCCAAGAAATGTGCTTATCTATGAAACTACAGGAATGTACAATTGTGGAATTATTAAATAAGAGAGGGGGGACATTCTTTTTTTTCTCTCTCTAGGGTTCTCTGAAACAGCTGGATTATGATCAAGTCTCACTTAAAGATTCTAAATTGCACTTTGAAGAACTGAAATTTAAAGTAGCTATTCCCTTTGCATAATAAAAAAAATCAATGCAATTCATTACAAAAATAGAAACTATCCTCCCAAAGAGCTTCTGGCAATATGGGTAACAGGTTACAAAATGAGGGTTGAAATTACAAAAGAATAAGAGAAACTTTCATTTAAGATGACCAATAAGGCAAAGTCTTCCAACCACATGTTCTGGCACTGTGTCTCTCGGGTACCTTAGACCACCTAGGATCCAATCCAGCTATGTCACTTAAAACTGGGTGGCTTGGGCTACATATTATACCTTTTTTAGTCTTGTCCCCTGTCTACAATTTTCCAAGGAAATGGGTATAATAAGAGCATCCCTACCTCTTGGGGGTTAAAAGAAACATTTCATGTCTATAACAAGTACTCACTAGAAGTTAACTCTTGTCTTTATTATATTAGAACTAGAGGCCTGGTGCACTAAATTTGTGCACTGGGGGCAGGTGTCCCTCAGCCCAGCCTGCACCCTCTCCAATCTGGGACCCCTTGGGTGATGTCTGACTGCTGGGCCTAAACCAGCAGTCGGACATCCAACTCATAATCCAGGACTAGTGGCTCCCAACTGCTTGCCTACCTGCCTGTCTGATTGCCCCTAACCGCTTCTGCCTGCCAGCATGATCACCCCCTAACCATTCTCCTGCTGGCCTG
>NW_006282380.1:21067-27938 GCF_000327345.1 Myotis davidii
GTTTGAAGGCAATACCATGTATTTTCCTTCTAGAATTCTTAATAATGCCTGGATCAGTTCTCATATATGGTAGGCAATCAATTAATGATAGGCTTGAATAAAAACTTTCAACTATAGCAAATCTTTTCAACTGATTAATCATTAACTCTTTTAGTTTGGGGATTTGTCTAATATATTAGTAATTAAGCCACAGGAAACATTATAGCAGACATCCAAGACTGTATGAGCACTCTCAACATGTTTTATATGCTTGCAAAGATACTCAAATTGTTATGTATTTTTAAGTTTGCTATAAATAACAGCACTGTGAATAGCTTTAAATTGAATGCAAGAAACTAAAGTGCTGCTGAGTGGTTTCTATCACACTGACCTCTGTTATCCCCTCATATTCTCTCAGAAGACAGTTGACCACACAGAGACAAGGAGGTCACTGTGCCTCTAACAGAGCATCACACCTGAAAACGAGATGTGACATAAAAGACTTGGCCCTGGAGTTAAAACACTCACTCAGCTCCATGGATGGCAAGGCCAATGAAGAAGATCACAAATAGATGGTGTGTGTACCAAAACACTTCAAAGTAAGACCTCCGGATGGTTTTTGTGGAAGAGGTGATAATTAATATGAGGCACAGTGTGATGACAATTCCAGTGATGCCTGCCAACCGAGTCACAGCCACATACAGGCCTCCTTCAGGATTCTATAAAATGCAAATACATACACACATTATTTGAAGGCTCTCACATCCAGGACTACCTATATAAAGTGTCCAGTGTATAAGGCAATAGGTATTTTCATTCCCCCTTTACATAATCCTAATCATCTCTCACAGAGGGATATAGACTTGGAATGGATATTTCTCAGTTTCAAAAAGTCTTATGTGGTTGAGGTGTCATAGGAAATATGAATTGATACACTGAAATAGTTCTAAGGGAGTATCACATAAAGCAAATCAGTCTACTGGCCTAAAGGTCTTTTTCCCTTTGATTTGGAAAAGGCCACAGTGCTTTGTTGGCAAATTCTGGGTATATCTAACATATTAGGTTGCATTTCCCCAAAGTAGACCCTGAGATGAGGATTCATAGGCAAGTGATTTAGAAAGGTTGTGCTTCAGAAGAAACTGGTAAGGGAATGGATAAAAGGACAAGAAAGATGAATAAGTCAAGTAAGAAGGTGATATCAGGCCAAGTCTTATAGAGGGTAGCTTCATTCTGATGTTGCAGGGAAACTAAATGGTAAGTTACAACTCAGAGTTTATCATGACTCAAGGCAAGGAAGCTGGGCTTTCATGGCCTGCATCCATCAGTTATTGGGTAATGACTGCACATGGAGAGGTAGCTATCCAGGCCTTTCTAGATCTCTGAACTTGTGGGCAAAGGGACTCCGATAACCCCAGGGTGGTCCTATGAGAAAGACACATTTATACAGGAAATTGGAAGTGAAAGCACACAGAATGGTGGGGCAACACAGACACAATAAAAGTGATCCAAAGGGATCTAAGCACAACAAGGCAGGGTTGGCTTGCTTATCTTGTATGTTAATAATGCCACCCTTATATATGATTGTACAAAACAATGAACAATATATAATAAAAATATCCAACACATTACAGAAAAAGAGTTTCTATTTTGTTTGATGCCATTTCATTCTGTTCCTAAGTAGATGAGCCAAATTTTTGCATGTCAAGTCCAAGGATAATTATTTCTTCAGAATTAAGGGACTTTTCTTATAATCTTTTCTAAACAGAAGGAAACATGTTTGAAATTTGGTGCACAGAGATGTGATTTGGCCATTCTCCCAAGCCACTGGGCACATGAAGACCACTTGGAGCTTCTCCCTCTGAGTGTAGGAAGCTTCAACAACTGCTGGAAGTGGAGAAGACCTTGCCTGGGGATACCAAAAGTGGATCCCCCTGGAGAACTACTGAGTTACCCTCAGTGCACAGTGCATATCAAAGAATGACAATTAGCAGACATAGGAGGCCACACCTTAGATGCTGTAGGTAAAAAAGAACAAAAGTATAACTGACAGTTGTCAACTGGCGACTGACCTGGTACTGATACCTAGACCAGAGTGTTTCCTATATCACATATACAATTTCATAGAATGCCAGCATCATTCTGTGACTATTAGAGAGTGAGGCAAAAACAAAACCACTCCAAAATCATGTCTGAACCAGTATAAGAAAGATGGGTGACTGCTGCTTCTTTACCTATTAAATATTTAGCCCCTTTCTGTTCCCTTATGTCCCCTAGAAAGAAATGAAAATACCCAATCCTAGAACTACCCCCAATTCCTGACCATACCTGATCTAGAGCAAATCCTAGCTTGCTTAAACCTTTCCCAGATTATCTAACACAAGCCCAGGTTCTATAACAAGCCCCTCTTAAGATCCTTCTGAGATGCCTCAGACTTCCTTGTGGTATAAGGTCTCTTTCGCTGCAGCAAGTAATAAAGTAATACATTCAATTTTATTTGTCTAGATGTGTATTCCTGGCTTTCTGTTGGGCCTTGTCATGGGTGAGCCTTAGTTACTCCAGGCTCCACCCACACAGAGTCTCACAGGTTAGCTTAAGGAACTGATAAACATCTAGTGACCCTCCACACATGGGATTAGGAGTGTGGGAGATCTTTTCTCTGTGAGAGACCTACCCACCTTCTTAGAACCTTCAGACTGGTTAATCTGATAGTCAACTTTTGCTGTTCTGGCCAAGCGAAGTACTTCTCTCATTAAAATCTAGTCCTCAGTTTTAATAGTCTAGGCTGCAGTGGTCGGCAAACTCATTAGTCAACAGAGCCAAATATCAATGGTACAATAATTGAAATTTCTTTTGAGAGCCAAATTTTTTAAACTTAAACTATATAGGTAGGTACATTGTTATTAACTTAATTAGGGCACTCCTAAGGCTTAGGAAGAGCCACACTCAAGGGGCCAATAGCCGCATGTGGCTCGCGAGCCCCAGTTTGCCAACCACAGGTCTAGGGAACATCAGAGTCAGGAAATAAGAGGCTTACCTTGATTCTCTCTCGAGCAAAATTGAGGTAAGTTTCACCAGGCTTATCTCCAATGTCAGACAGTGCTATTGAGTAAGGATCAGAATTGTTGACTCGGGCATTCACACACCACTCCACATTAAACAGATGTGCAATGGTGTGAATCGCTAAAAAGGGCAGAGAAGAGAAACAAAGGAGGTAAAGAATGTGGGCAATTTTATTGTAAGCTGGGTTTTCCTATAGCTTCTGACTCTATGATAAGTTACAGGGAAACACAAGTATGGTCCAATACACTTATAAACAAAAACTGGGTCTCCTGGACCAGAGAGGCAAGGGAATTCTATTGGGTAAGCTATTTTCTGGTTGTGTGAATGTAGGAAAATCACTTAACCTCTCTGGTCTGGGTTTCCTAATTTGCAAAATGAAGGTGTTGAACTATATGATCCTAAAGACTCAACTAATTTCTAAGATTCTACAAAATAACCTTGGTCTCTGAGGATATTTAGATGTCCTGTCATTGTCTCTCTTCCCCAGATATATTTATGCTCAAACAGTAAGACTCTCATGTAACATATACCTTTAGCTGTTCTATTCGCTGGACTCTGACATTAGTCCAGAAAGAGATGACAAAATTATATGAAACTGATACAAACCAATGGGCATAAGAATTAATCTCTCTTTTTTTAATTTCACTCTTTGATTAACAAGCACTGTCATAGGACTTACTAGGTGCCAAGCACTGCTGTGCTTTATAAATACTTAATGCTTAAGAATCAATGATTTAGATATGTTTATTACCATCTCATCTTACAATGAGAAAGCTGAGGCATAGATTGCTTTAGAATCTTGCCCAAGGTCACCAAGCTAATAACTAAAAGGTTTAAGAATCAAATCCAATTCCAAATGCTTGTACTTGGGGGAGGGGGTGGCAGGGAGGAGGTCAATGAGGGGAAAAAGGAGATTCGTGTAATTCTTTAAACAATAAAGAATTTAAAAAAATCAAATCCAAGCAGTTTGGCCCACAAATCTGTGCTCTTAACCATTATACCAGGTTGCTTTCTAACAAGATTTTATCATATATTTCACTTTTTTATACATTTCACTTTTAAAATATTTCATTTGCCACAGCTCAGAAAATCTGCATGATCTACTAGTAGAAAATGAGAAATCCAGCTGAATGTCTGTGAACTAAGCCTATTTTACTCAGGGACAAACTCCTTAAGGATAGAGTAAAAGTCTGTTTTGTTCATCACTGTGTATGTGAGCATGCCTATAGTCTGGCACATCAATTATTTATTAAGTGACCTAATAGAGATTTGATAAGGGTCTCAGATCCATCCCTTCTTTCTTTTGCACTTTTTTTTTTTAAAAAATGGGGGTATAATTTACTTACATTATATAAGTTTCAGGTGTATAACATAATGATTCAATAGTTATACATATTGCAAAAACATCCATCACTACACATAGTTACAGAATTATTTTCTTGTCATGGGAACTTTTAAGATCTACTCTCTCAGCAACTTTCAAATACAGTATTATTAATGATAGTTGCCATGCCAGATACAACTCTTCTTGTGCCAATACCACCACCTTAATAATTCTAATAATACATTGTACATAACACATATAAACACTTGTATACCTATTATATATGTATATATACATGCATATACATGTATATATAAATAATAATAAATAAAGTGTTTAGCTGATAAACTCTATTATAAGGGATTCTTAATTTATAGGCTGTGGCTTCTCTAAAGTTATTGCAAGAAATCCATGAATCTACATGTTCAAACAATAATTTTTTAAATGAATGAATAAAAGCCCTCATATGTGGACTAACCAATATTTTTTATATAAAAAGGGTGGAAAAAAAGTTGACGATGCTAGGATTTTATCAGAGGAGCCCAAGATTAGAAAGTGTTAAGACCCAAAGGAATAAATCCTAATGTTGGGATGGTGGAAAGAGGGGTGAATATTTTTAACAGAACTCATAAAAAATACAATATATCTAATCACCACCTAGTGTGCCTACAAAAGCTGACCTATTTTTTAAAAGTAAGAATAGAGAGAAATCTCTGGTTCCAAGTTTTCGTTGAAAGCCCAAATATCTTAATAAACTTACCAGTGTGAAGTGCAATCATCCATGCCACCATTTTATGAAAGGTGAGGTTCCTGTCCAGTTGTCTTCGAATTCTTGTTGAGCAAAACTTTGGATTAAGGGGAAAATAATGAAATAGTAATTGTTAATAAGAAGGTTTTCTCTGTGCCAGACATTAGAGACATATCATCTCATTTAATTCTCACAACCACCATAAAAACTGTCATTATACCAATTTGGTAGGTGAAAATACTGAAGCTCAGATTGATGTAGTCATCGCCCCAACGTCAAAGGGCCAGTAAGTGGCATAACTGGCTTAGTCAATATGTTTTATGTTCCCTTACTAGTGGCCTAAAAAGTTTCTCCTGGAATCCATTGCTTAATTATATAAAATATGAATTTGGACAGAAAATGTATCTAACTATATAGCTTATAGTTCAGATTAATTTATTAAATAAACAGAGGATATAAAAATTAGCAAAGGACAGGCCTTCCCTTAAAGACCTGACAGCCTAATGGGGACACAGACAAGTGAACAGTTCTAGAACAAGTGAATAGCTTTAGAACAACACCCTTCTAGGTTATACACTAAAGGAGAAAAAATAGTCCACCTGCCTATGTTGACAACATCACAAGGGGAGCTCATTAACCAAATAATAATAACACAAATAACAATAGTTAATATTTACAAAGAGCTTATGCAAGGAGTTGTTTTAAATGCATTGAGTCATTTCATTCTTACATCAATCCTATCAGGGAGGTATCATTATTATGCCTATATAACAGATGAGAAGGAAAAAAAAAGCATAGAGAGGTTACCTTGCCTTAGGTCACATAGTTTAATTAAAGTGGCAGAGCTGGGATTTAAACTCATTAATGTCTGATGCCAAATATATAAATATTCTGATATCCAATACCTTATATGATTACCTGGACATTAAAAATAGTATTTTGTTCAATACATTGGTGTAACTGTTCTCCCAGTGTATGTAAGAAGATGTGGATTTGAATCTCGATTCAGATCACTGCCCAAAGTAGAAAAAAAACCAACCCCAAACAAAACCTGGTTTACGTTTGAATCAGAGTTTTGCTCTTCTGAAAACTGTTCAAATGCACACTATGGCTGTTTTGTCCCCAAGGCTAGATGTACTGCCATAGAGATTCAGAGAACTTTTAAGGAGAGCAGAATGAAGTGCCAAAAAAAAACAAAACAAAACAAAAAAACCACACCAAACAAACAAAAACACCAACAAAACAAAAAAATATTAGGTATTATAAATATATGGTTCTAAGCATATTATTCAATTTTAATATAGGGGTGTTTAATATTAAGCTTACTAATTTTAAATAAAATGTCCTGGTTTTATAGAAAAATATAATTGTATGAAAAACTTTGCTTACTCCACTATCTCTCAGTTAGCTACATATAAGGAGGACAGGCTACTTTCACTAGGACAGCAGATTCCTAGAACTGTAGAAATACTAGTAAGACATTGAGGATTCCAGAAAAAGGAACAAATAATTGGGCTTCTGTGAGCCAGGAAGGTTACCAATACTCATTACATCATTTAATACAATGAGATAACTATTACTGTCCTCATTTTACAGATAATAGTACTAACTCTCATGTTCCTTGGATCTACATCTAATTGTCTTGAAAGTTCATGTCCTTTTCAACCAAGCCAAAGGTAAAAATATACTCACTATTATTCTACCTGTCAAAGACACACACACACACACACAAACACACACACACACACACACACACGAAT
>NW_006282380.1:28196-44780 GCF_000327345.1 Myotis davidii
CCAGAAAAAGGAACAAATAATTGGGCTTCTGTGAGCCAGGAAGGTTACCAATACTCATTACATCATTTAATACAATGAGATAACTATTACTGTCCTCATTTTACAGATAATAGTACTAACTCTCATGTTCCTTGGATCTACATCTAATTGTCTTGAAAGTTCATGTCCTTTTCAACCAAGCCAAAGGTAAAAATATACTCACTATTATTCTACCTGTCAAAGACACACACACACACACACAAACACACACACACACACACACACACGAATTTAAGTGTAAATTCTGGAAGATGATCAGAGAAATAAAGGTTAGGGGAAGTAAGACTTGGAAAGGAAGAAAACCTATAAAGGGTGTGTCATACCAACTACCACTATCATATCATATATCATGAACTCTAGGAGACTATAGAACATGCCACAGAGTTTTGTTTTCTGTTCTATTTATTTTTTCCTGAAGGGTTAGGAAACTTGATACTCATCCACCAATTTCCATCTATCACTGGCTGAGGGCTGTACCCAGAGGATCAGCACCCTGCTATTTCACCCAGGAAATGGCTGAAAAAAAAAATCCTCGGACAGAGAATGACTGGGGCTTCCAGAAGGCAGTTGCCCATGTACTGGAATTGTCAGTGTGGAGGGAAAATGGGTGAAGTTCAGCAGTGATTCAGGTTCTCAAAACAAGGGTTTCTTATTTGAAATAACTTATTTTACACTTTTGTTCACGAAAACCTGACTGTCCTTTATTTCTTATATAACCTCATTGTCTTTTGTGTTTATTTCAAGTTCTGTGCTTAGTTTTACTACATTGTATTCTTTTTAATTTTAAGGAATTATCTTTTCATATTTCCCAATTGTTCTTAGAGTCCCTGTGGTAAGCAGAAGTCTAAGATGATTCCCAATGACCTTATGTAATTTTCTCTCTTTGAATGTGGGTAGAACCTGACCTATGAATATGATCGATGCCATTCTGGTGATTTTGTTACATTATATAGCAAAAGGGACTTTGCAGTGGTAAAGTTCCAAACTGACCTTATGAGAGAGATTATTTGTGTGAGTCTGACCCAATCACCAAAGCCCTTTAAATCTCGGTCTAGAAGTCAGAGTTGAAAGAAGTCAGAGATTAGAGTCATGAGAAGTGTTTGATGCACTGTTGCTGACTTGAAGACGGAGGGGACCGTTACCAGGCAAGGGCTCGCTGCCCAATGTGCTTAGAAGTCATGGCACTGGCTTTTGAGAAAAGAAAAGGCTTTTATCTTTGAGTCAACTGGCATTGAGACAGGAGGCAAGGCTCAATTCTGCTCCCTGATCCAGGGTTCAGGGTAGGATTTTAAGGGGTTTCAGTGCCGTATCTTCCTGGACAATGGACCCTTTACTTCTGTGCTCAGGTTGCTGTCCTGTCCTGGTCCTTTGTTTTTCCTGGGTGGGCCAACATTGAATATTTTTTTCTCCAGGTAACCAGAAGGATTATGGGGAGGAAGCAGTTAAGGATCCCCAAGTGTAAACTTGGTGTAAACTTTTGTTCTGGGTCTTGTTACAAACAGTTTGAGCTGGATCTGCAGTTACAGAGCCACGTGACAAGGAAAACAGGGACATCTAGGATCTGAAAGCAGCCCCTGGATGACCATCAACAAGGATATAGGGACCTCAGTCCTGAAACTGCAAGGAATTGAATTTTGTTAACAAGAATGAGCTTGGAGGAAGATTATTACCCAGAGTTTCCATATGGGAATTCAGCCCAGTTGGCACCTTGGTTTCAGCCTTGAGCAGAGAACCCAACCACAGATGAAATTCTGACCTGCAGGGCAATGAGCTAAAATATTGGGGTTGTTTTAAGCCACTGAGTCTGTGGAAAGTTGTTGCACAGTAATAGATAATTAATACAGTCCTTATTGGCATCCTGATACATAATTGGACTTCTATGAATGAGAGAATAAAAATTAGTAGGGTCAGAAAGCAGTACTGAATTACATTTCAGAGAGCAACTTTTGCCATGAGATATACCTGTGTTGTATCCCAGTCCTACCACCTAGCTGTGAGACATTGAACAATTTACTCTGTTACCAGTGTCCTTACCTATATATTTATCATAGTTCTTTCCTCTTAAGTCTTTTCATAGATTCATTGAGTGGTGTTTAGTAAATATTTGCTTTTTTGTATCATTATTTAACTTTTCCTTTAGTATGGCTTGGCTCCCCAGCTAGAATGTAAGTTTCCTGTATGTAGAGCAGTATGTCATGCATTTTTAAAAATCCTTTAATTATTATTTGTTTAAATGAATTACATTTTCACTGTACTAGAATCTATGATGATTATTCTAAACCTACACAGATGTATTTACCCACATATCCACACTTGTCACACTGTTTTCATTTTTACTTTCTGACATCATTTTGAAAAACTTTGGGGATTTCTGTATGCTAAGGCCTATTCTTCCCCATTTTCCTCAATAAAGCAGGATGAGTCTTTACACCTATCTTTCCTGGGGTGGACCAACCATACACATTTTTTTTCTCTAGGTAACCAGAAGGATTATAATGCAAAGTCTAAATGATTAAAATCACTAGAAACTGGACAGAAGTTCTGTGACTGTTAACAAATTACAGTGTTCTACTAACAAATCTTTAAAGTTACATCTTTGCCATTTCTAGCTTAAGTTATTCAGCATGCTCCAATCATTCATATATATGAATAACTATCTAAGACCATAATATCAAAATAGGACAGTTTTGAGTTTAAGTGGCTTGTAGGAAAGTGAATGGGCTCTGGGGGCACAATGACTGTGGTTTGAATTCCAACACTTCCGTTTAATTGTTTCCTCACCTCACTGACTTAACATACATATTTCATTAGGTGAGGTCTATGAAGGCTCAATAAGTGGCAGCTAATATGATTTCCAACATTAGTCACAACATGCTCACTCACTTTAATCTCAATCAGAAAAATAAGTTTCCTTTACAAAGTTCACTGTGAGAACTTTTAAGCTGTGAGACCTAGAAGGAGGGACACATCCCATCTATAAAAGAATGTTGCTTGCTACTAAATTAAGCAACATATATTATTTGACATACAGGTCTTTCTGGTTACAGAGCTGAGCTTCTCTGTAATTTGAAGAGCAGCCTTATTTCATCCCTGTCTTTAGAGACCCTCATGAGGGTATTCCTTCCTGGGCCACAGGAAGCCTAAAATCGGCCATTACAACAGACATTGCTCATGGGGCATGGCAGTTCAAAGGCAGTGCAATTTGGGCCTGTGGGGTAACAAGGATTTCCTAATAGGCCATCCTGGTGAAAACACTGCCCACTTCTCAGGGCTTACTTCCTCTAAGCATTCAAACAGGAGGCAGGGGGAAGAATAAAAATTGTGTCTCCTTAAAAATAAAAAACTACAGTGCATGAGCTTCATTTAGCAAATGTTCACTATGGTATATTGTACTTCATAGGTGGCTCATCAATAAAACTTTTAAGCAAATGTGGTTTTACCTCTGTGGTTTCTTCCATTGAAGAGATTATTTGGAAATCTTTGTAATCAATGTCTACTTTAGTTGTAGTCTTCTAATCCTATATTAGTAAATCGAGTTTTGTATTGTTCTTAAAAAATTCCCCTTAGGATAAATGTGAATTTAGTATAACTAGGAAAAATGAGACAGAGTTCAAGGCAAGTTCTTGTTATTGACAGTTTAGACCACTTTCCTTCCCCAAAATATTCTGTGATTGTAAAATTAGGTATTAAATTGCCAAGTTGTACATTCAAGGTTCTGGTTTATCAGCAAAGCTCCAGCTTCCACCCTGACCGGTTTGGCTCACTGGATAGGGCGTCGGCCTGGGGACTGAAGGGTCCCAGGTTGCAATTCCAGCCAAGGGCCTGTAACTTCCCTTCTTCTCTGTAAAAAATCAATAAAATACAATAAAAAATAAGCTCCAGCTTCCACATCAGCCTTATCTCATATATCTGCCCTTTACAATACTTACATTCCCCTAAAGGAGATTTTTTGCTGCTCCCCTTGAGAAATTATCTGCATTTAATAAGTCATCTTTCTTTAAAAAAAGTAGTTAATATTAAAAACATATGTTTTATTAAGAGAAAAATCAGAGGCTGAGCTAGTAGAATATGTCCCACCAGCATATAAATCCCAGCTTTGGAAGAGTTATTCAATTGTGATCAGGAATGGCAAAAATGTCCAAAGGGAAGCCAGAGGTCATGTTTAGTCATGGCTTTCAAGAATACAATTTCCTCATCATTTCCTGTGCTTTTGCTCTTGCCATGTTCTCCAGGTAGAAAGTTTTTTTTCTCTCATTTACATCTCCTAGAGGCTCATTTTATCTTTATATGCCCATATCTAATGCCACCTTCTCCAGAAAGCCTTTCTTCATCCTCTGCCAATATGGTATAATTTTCCCCTCCTTTGCTTCCCTGTAGGTCCTTATTTGTAACATCTTGTGGGACCCATTTATTTGAGTACTATTTGTAGGTTCTAAGTTCTGTGCTTCGCATCTTTGTATAATGATATTAATAAGAAATTCATATACCATTTTAGAGGTTACAAAAGTTCTTTCTACATAACCTCTTTTTTTCTTCAAGCATAGTACATTCAGGGGCTCATGAAATTGTTGAATTGAAAGTGAAAGGAGCCCTGGACAATTGGAAAACTCTGAACTCCTCAGTTCCTCAGACCCAACACCTCTTCATCACATTCATTATAGTATGACTCATTGCCCATTGATTCCATTGGCTTGGGATGTTATCCACAAAACAGATTTTCTCTGACTTTGAAAAGTGTGGCACTGTAAGATTAATTCCCACATTTCACATCAGCCTCATAAAGTTGTGTTTATATACATATACATATACATATACATGTACATATACATATATGTACATATTATATTATGTATGTCTCTGTGTGTGCCTGCACATGGATTTTATTGCTATTACTGAGGTATAGGTTGATTGGTTCTTTTTGTTTTTTTTTTAATGTCCGTTTCAGGTTAAATGGATGTCCCAGGGAGCTCCACCAACAGTTAATATAGAAATAAACTACAGAATCAAGCATGGCGTGGCTCATGAATAGTCTACAGAGATTGAAATCCTAATAAACCATTGATTTGCTATTCTTAAGATAGGACACTTAGCTTTGATGGTCTTTGAGATTTTGAGGAACTCAAACTTTGTAAACGTTTGTTCTTACCTCACTGGAACCCCTGAGGAAGGAGAGCAGATTTCGACAGACTGGTAACAAGATCAGCATGCAGTTGAAATTCAGGCAGGCCGCAGGGGCCCTGGCCAAGGCCAATGCTGACTAAAAGAGGCAGAAGAGGGAGTATGGTTGTACCTGTGAGCACATAACACCTCCCCAGTTCCCCAAGGTTCCCAGCATGAGCCCCACACACCTGAGAGATCTAGTTAATTGGAAAGGAAGGTTTACCTTTAGGGCCTGCTGGGACCCTTTGTTTTAATTTGGCTCTTATCCCCCACCCATTTTTAAATGAAAAATTTCAAACATAAAGAGAATTTTAAATCATTTCATATTGAATACTGTTTACCTATCTCCAAGATTACATCTTTTACATTTTACTCTGCTTGCTTTATCACATATCTATCCATCTATTCGTCTATCTACCCATCCCTCTACCCATCCATCAACATATCTTACTTTTGATGCATTTCAAAGTAAATTGCAGACATTAGCTCACTTCCTCTAAATACTTAAAATGCATATCATTAACTAGAGTTCTGTATAGAAACTGGGGTTGTTAAAGAGTCTTTTCTAAGCACTTAGACTAACCTCAACACTAACTTAAGTTGGTATTATATAATGCTTTTCCATTTTAATTGTTCTTTGAAATACCTAAAGAAGTTGCATATTTTGGAGGGGGAAAGTGAAGAGAAATCATCCTTCTCAGCATCAACCTGAATAAGGTACCAACAACCATAATAATATAGTATAATGATATAATTATTAATATGTATGATTTATAATATATATTACAATTAGCATTATTATTAAGTAATAAATTCATGGTTTCAGCATGATGTAGCAAATAATATCCTCTGGGGGCAGCTATAGTTGTAATTATTTTCATCTGTGATGAAGAAGAGACCAGGCAGTTCAACGAAACTGGGAATGCTAACAGACCCAAGGAATGTTGGGAGCCTTTATTCTGCTGGCCTAATCAATGAATGTGATTCTTGGGCACATCCCTCAAAGACTCCATATATAGGGAAATTCATATTTCCTTCAGATCATTTCATTACATTCCACTAGGACAGTGATGGCAAACCTTTTGAGCTCGGCATGTCAGCATTTTGAAAAACCCTAACTGAACTCTGGTGCCGTGTCACATATAGAAATTTTTTGATATTTGCAACCATAGTAAAACAAAGGCTTACATTTTTTATATTTATTTTATATATTTAAATGCCATTTAACAAAGAAAAATCAACCAAAAAAAATGAGTTTGCGTGTCACCTCTGACACACGTGTCATAGGTTCGCCATCACTGCACTAGGATTAGGGCTTTCTATGTACACAAGTGGTAAGAATCATATGAAAAGTTCCACTTGTCCCAACTGTGTCATGCCTGGATACATCTCTCCAACCTGCCCTTCCATTCCAGAGCCAGTACTAGATTTCTCTTTTAAGCTAAACACTTGTCCAGAGGTTTTGGGGAGAGGAGGGATGCTGCTGGGACCCCTGCCACACTTTTGTTTGTCCTACACTAGAAGACCTAAAAACTCTTGTCCAGGGGGTTGCAATGGAGGAAGTGAGGCTGATAGTGCTATTTGGGTTGGTCAGAATATTTACTGAAATATTTCAAAGGAATGTGAACAAGAATATTTGATTAAAATGTGAGCCACTCAATATTGCATGAGATGGAATTTATACTTACCCCAAGAAGTTTTCGAGTGTAAAAGAACTTAGGTGGAATATCATAAACCCGGTAATACCAGACAAAGAGGAAGACGTTCATGCCCAGCCATACCAGCTGCACAAACAGAAACAGTTACATGAGGTTTTCACATCTCAACCGGTGGATTTCACACAATATTGGTGACAGACCAAGGTTAGGACTTCCCCAAGTCCAGCCTTTGACACAGATGGTTACAAAGCTGGATGTAACCATTTTAGAACCAGCTCTTTCCTAGGGCAGTGACACTATACTTCCCTATAATTAACCCTTGCACCCCGTGTTGTTTCACATGATTGTTTTAGTACTTGGCTAGTATGCCAAGACTGATAATAACTCCTCTTTTCTGCTTAGCCTTAGATAGATAGATGATAGCACATGACTTTTCTTAAAAAGAGAAGAAAAAAATATATATTGTTATGTTGTCCCTGACACCAGTAGGACTCTGTGTTATTCTCTCACAGGTGCCGATCACCTCCCTCCACCACACAGCATCCCACCCCAGCTAGTGGGAGTCTCATCAGCTAAAATGTCAAGTCTTTAATTCAGCAATTTTCAGTGGTGTGCCGCAGAACATTGGGGTCAAGAGACACACTGGTGTGCTGTAAGAATTTTTAAAACATGAAATGGGTGACTATTTAGTAAGAGACACTGATTTATTTTCCCTTAGATTGCCAAATAAAAAATAACAATAGCTAATACAATAATAGCTGTCCAGTGTGAATGAATCAAAATTATACCTATATTTTTTGTCAGTTCGGCAAAAAATATATTTTTTGGTGTGCTGCAGAATTTTAGTAATTAATTTATGTGTGACATTCAATTTTTACAAAGGTTGAACATCACTGCTTTAGTTCTACTTTGGTAAGTTTTGCTTAAATTTTGACGAGCGTTATTGAGCATGAATGAGGAGGTGAAGGGCGTTGGGATTTTTTTTTTTAAAGAACCTTCTAGATTCTGATGCTTATTTCATCTGAAGCACTGACTGCAACAAGTGGTGACACTATCTAGTCTCTACCTTCAGCTCCATAGTGATCTTTTCTTAACTGTGCTTTGAAGCTGTTAAATGCTCATAGACCAGTGGTTCTCAACCTTCCTAATGCCGCGACCCTTTAATACAGTTTCTCATGTTGTGGTGACACCCAACCATAAAATTATTTTCATTGCTACTTCATAACTGTAATTTTGCTACTGTTATGAATCATAATGTAAATAACTGATATGCAGGATGTATTTTCAGGGGTCGTGACCCACCGGTTGAGAACCGTTGTCATAGACACTTGAGAACAATTTCTTTAAAAACAACTTCTCCATTTCCTAACCTTGTCATTCTTACTCTTGCTTTTCAAGCTGTGCCTTCACTTTCAAGTTTGTGAAATTTAGAAGGTGTGGTAGGATCTAAAAGTATAATTTGAACTTGTTTTTTGTAGGAGTAACCTTTTCATAAAATGGTGATAACTCAAGTTAATGGCTCTGAATCCTCAGAAGAATTCTACATGCATTAGAATGTTGGTTTCGCATATTTTTAAATGACAAAATACTTGTTGTTTCAATTATACTTGTGCCACTAATTTCTCTCTACCTAGAAAACTCAAAGACTCAATATTTACTTCATGATAAATTCTTTCAAAAGTTCAATTTATGAGTTCTTTTTGACATATATATAATGCTTTCATTGGATATTTGGGAAAGCTATAGCTATAAATCACATTTCTATCTTCCCAGTTGTCCATGATTGCTTTGCTGAGACCATCATCATAAAATAATGGTAGACCTTTGCTATGTTAAAAATCAAAGAAATTAACATTTCTATTTGCAGATTAGCCATATCTTTACTTACAAAAATCATTTCTCAAGATAGATTAAAATGATTTACATATATCATATATAGTATATATATGTATATATGAGTCTAGATATAAAATTTCAATTCTTTCCTTAAATTTTTATAAACCTTATAAATAACTTAATTTACCTCAGAGATAAGAAGGCACTTTAAAGAAATAAATATGAGAATGTCAATCACTCTTGCTATAATTCCTGAAATAAAGGCCAATTTCCCACAGATGAGCCAGTCTTGTAGTTGTTATTTGGAAAGTGATATAAAATTTCAATTGCTCATTTTTGAGTTGGAATAAACACATAAAAAGTAGAAATTTGCCTTTGGAGTAAACATTAATAAAAAACTCAGACTCAGCGATCATTAACATGAAATGTCTTCTGCTCCCATGTGAAATGTTGGATAATTTAGTACTCCAAAAAACTCAAGAAATAAAGTAGGTGAAGGGAGCCCATAGTTACATTCTTTCCAAAAGTAAGTTTGGGAGAATGAACTCAGTTGGCTCACAAATGGATGCATGTTCACACAATAAATCAGTTTCAATACAATTTATCAAAGAAATAAAATGAACAAACAAAAAAGATTTTCTCTATTTTAGTTCCCAAGAGAACCCAGACAAGTCAGAGAATTCATAATGCATCAGTACTTACAATGACAAAGATGGAGAGACCCTCATTCACAGCCCAGTTCCCCATAGTGGCAGAGGTTCAGTGCTTGTGTCTAGCCTTTCTTCTCTGCTATGCTCTTCTTTCATTTCCCCATGAGGAAATGAAAATAGCGCCTTGGGGCAACCTATTTCCTTTTCTACAATCAGAAATTAGCTAATCATTGGTCAACTGAAAAACTTATTTTCATAAAAAAATTAACTCTTTAAACCACAAAAAACTACAGAAATAGGATCTATAATGATTCAATCGCAACTAAACGTAGTGGGATATGAATGAAACTAATTTCTACAACTGAGAGACAAATAACAGTGTAATTCATGGGATGTATTTTACACAGTGAATTAATTTTTTTACTAATCAGTAATCAACTAGAAATTTTTTAAAAGTCATGCAACTAAACATGTCTTCATGCTGGGTAAAAACCATTAAATAGATGTGATATATTTTGACAGGCTGGAAGAGCATTTTCAGTCTTGTTGAGTAAAATAATAAAAATAGTGGTTATTGATATTTATAGAATGTTTATATTGTGCCAGTTTTCTAAAATACACAAATGTGTATACATACACACACATATATATACATATATACATATATATGTGCACACATATATATGTGCATATGAGTTGATATATATGTGTACATATATACATATATATGTACACACATATATATGTGCATTTGATATATATGTGTGTGTATGTATATATACATACAAAGACACACTCATATATTAATTCAGTATGTGTAATTCATTTGATTGTAACAATTCAAGCCACATAATGTAGGCTCTATTATTATGATTACATTTACAGATGAGGAACTTGAGACCCAGAGCAGTTATTTGGCAAAGGTCATGCAGTTAAGAAATAGTAAAGCTGGGATTTGAAACATAAGCAATTTGGCTATACTTTTTTTCTTTATTGATCAAGGTATTACATATGTGTGCTTTTCCCCCCATTGACCCCTCCTCACCTGCCCACTCATGCCCTCACTCTCCTGGTCTCTGTGTTCATTCATTAAGCTTATATGCATGCATAGAAGTCCTTTGGTTGATCTCTCCCCCTTACTCCCACCCTCCCCTACCTTCCCACTGCGGTTTGATGGTCTGATTGATGCTCTCTGTCTCAGGATCTGTTTTTGTTCATCAGTTTATGTTGTTCAATATATTCCACAAATGAGTGAGATCATGTGATATTTACCTTTCTCTGACTGGCTTATTTCACTTAGCATAATGCTCTCCAGTTCCATCCATGATGTTGCAAATGGTAAGAATTCCTTCTTTTTTACAGCAGCATAGTATTCCATTCTGTAGATGTATCACAGCTTTTTAATCCACTCATCTGCTGATGAGCACTTAGGCTGTTTCCAAATGTTAACTATGGTAAATTGTGCTGCTATGAACATAGGGTTGCATATATCCTTTCTGATTGGTGTTTCTAGTTTCTTGGGATATAATCATAGATGTGGGATCATTGGGTCAAATTGCAGTTCCATTTTTAGTTTTTTGAGGAAACTCCATACTGTCTTCCATAGTGGCTGCACCAGTCTGCATTCCCACCAGCAGTGCAGGAGGGTTCCTTTTTCTCCACATCCTCTCCTCAAAAAATTCTAGCAAATCAGATCCACAATTACATCAGAAAGATCATACACCATGATCAAGTAGGATTTATTCTGGGAATGCAAGGATGGTACAATATCCACAAATCAATAAACATGATATATCACATAAAAAAAATTGAGAGATAAAATCACATAGTCATATCAATTGATGCAGAAAAAGCATTTGACAAAACCCAACATTTTTTCTTGATAAAAACCCTCAGCAAAATGGGAATAGAGGGATCATACCTCGGCATAATAAAAGCCTTATATGACAAACCTACAGCCATCATCATGCTCAATGGGCAAAAACTCAAACCATTTCACCTAAGAACAGGAACGAGACAGGGATGCCCACATTCACTACTCCTGTTCTATATAGTAGTGGAAGTCCTAGCCATAGCAATTAGACAAGAAGAAATAAAAGGTATCCAAATTGGAAAAGAAGATGTAAAACTGTCATTATTCACAGATGACATGACACTGTACATAGAAAATCCTAAAGATTCCATCAAAAAATTATTAGACTTAATAAATGAATTTGGCAATGTAGCAGGATACAAAATTAATGCCAAGAAATCTATGGTATTTTTGTACACCAATAGTGAAGTTACTGAAAGAGGGATTTAAAAAACAATCCCATTTACCATCACACCAAAAACATTAAAATACCTAGGAATAAACTTAACTAAGGAGGTAAAAGACCTGTACTCAGAAAACTACAGGACACTAAAAAAAGAGATAGAGGAAGACATAAACAGATGGAAGAAATACCGTGTTCATGGATTGGTAGAATCAACATCATTAAAATGTCCATACTACCCAAAGCAATCTACAGATTCAATGCAATACCCATTAAAATACCAATGGCATATTTCACAGACCTAGAACGAACTCTCCAAAAATTCATCTAAAATAAAAAAAAAAATCCCCAAGTAGCTGCAGCAAGAACAAAGTAGGAGGGATCTCAATAGCAGATATCAAGCTTTATTACAAAGCCACTGTTCTCAAAACTGTTTGGTACTGGCACAAGAACAGACATATAGATCAATGGATAGAATAGAGAACCCAGAAATCAACCCAAACCACTATGCTCAATTAATATTTGACAAAGGAAGCATGACATATAATGGAGTCGAGACAGTCTCTTCAATAAATGGTGTTGGGAAAATTGGACAGATACATGCAAAAAAAACGAAAGTAGACCACCAACTTGCACCGTACACAAAAATAAACTCAAAATGGATAAAGGCCTTAAATGTAAGACAGGAAACCATAAAAATCGTAGAGGAATCCACAGGTAGCAAAATCTCAGACATATGCCAAAGTAATATTTTCACCAATACAGCTCCTAGGGCAGTGGAAACTAAAGAGAAAATAAGCAAATGGGACTACATCAAAATAAAATCTTGGCTATACTTTTAACCATGTTACCAGACAAATAAAGCCTGACTGTGACAACCCCATTCAAAATCACTCCAAATACAAGTATAGGAAATTAAAATATAACAAATATACCTCTGAGGTTCAATAGTCTGTTCATGTTTCTATGACTCTGGGTCTATTTATTTTTAAAATATATTTTATTGATTTTCTACAGAGAGAGGAAGGGAGAGGGATAGAGAGTTAGAAACATCGATCAGCTTCCTCCTGCACACCCCCTACTGGGACGGCCCGCAACCAAGGTACATGCCCTTGACCGGAATCGAACCTGGGACCTTTCAGTACGCAGGCCGACGCTCTATCCACTGAACCAAATCATCAGGGCTCAGGGTCTATTTTTGATAATCAGTTTTTCAACCTCAGAGGGAAGCGGGGGCGGGGAGGGGGATGGATGAGAAGAGATCAACCAATGAACTGTAAGCAACCTCACTATGAGATTAAACTTGACTAATTGCACAAGGGTGGTTGTACAACAGCTATACTTATTAGAGGTAAAATAAGAAATTAGAGGAACAAAAGGGAATGAAATAAGTAAAAAGAGAAGGAGAGACATGAAATCTTTTGGTTGTTATCTACAAACAACTTGAGGTAGCCTTCAGAATTATGACAATTAGTTAAGTAATATTATTTTTTTTTTTTAGTATTTAAAGAAAGATACTCGCCGGAACCGGTTTGGCTCAGTGGATAGAGCATCGGCCTGCAGACTGAAAGGTCCCAGGTTCGATTCCGGTCAAGGGCATGTACCTTGGTTGCGGGCACATCCCCAGTGGGGAGTGTGCAGGAGGCAGCTGGTCAATGTTTCTCTCTCATCGATGTTTCTAACTCTCTATCTCTCTCCTTTCCTCTCTGTAAAAACTCAATAAAATATATTTAATAAAATAAAATAAATAAAAAATAAAATTCTCATTTAAAGAAAGATACTCAAATGTGACCATTCCATTACTCTTGGATGATATATAACCCACATTAAGAATTATTGCTGTCATGCTTCCATTGCACACAGATTAATTCAAAGAAACACAGACAATCAAAACATGTACTAGTTATTTGCATCTCCTCTGAGATCTAGTTCCCACCCTTTCCTTGCTCTGCTTGTTTCAGAGAGAAATGTATTTGTCAGGTTCCTAGCCTCTGGCTTTTGATATGATCAGCCCAACTGGAGAATGAGGAGCAGGAGAGAAGCCAGAGTGTTTCTTCCCCTGGTTTTCCCTTCAAGTGGCATCGTTGGAGTGGCTGCATTTTCACTGAGGCTCCAGCTCTCACCAGTCAGCCTTTCCCTCTGTAGCATAATCTCATGCTGGTTATTGCTACTGTGGTTCTAACTCCTTCCAGATGGTACTGGCTTCTTGGATTTAATAAGGGTTGCAACCAATTTTATATTTATTGTTAATGTTTATGTTGCCTCTCTACCCATGTTGGGATTCTCCACTTTCACATCATCTGTGTAACAAATTCCTGGTATGAAATCCCCTCTGTTGAAATATGGTGGCTTCTGACTTACTTTGCCTGAAACAAAAACTAATTCAGATATGTACTCATTTTTTCATGTAATTAAAGAAGTGAGGCAATATGCCTAATGAGAAATAAAAAACATTAAAAATCTAAAACCTGTTTTCCCTAGTTAGGCTACCCTCAAACTCTTTCATAGGAATGACTACTTCTCCATTGAGCTCTTTGAAATTTATCAAAGTCTTCTCCTCTCTATTTCTCCCCTCTTTTCTCTTTCCAAACTACTGGTCAATCTTCTTTTATTCTATCTAGATCTTCAAGTCTCTACCACATTTTTTCATCTCTATCCTGAGACCTGTGCTCTGCTGGAGAAGCAATGGAAAGGGGACCATGAACACTCATATACTAGGAAATAATGTTCCTTGTTTCACATAAACCTACTTTTGGAACATTTTCCAACTCTTCCCACTCTACACTTGGAGAAGAAATTTTAAAAAAGGATATTTTCTGTGGGTAATCAACCATTCTCTGCTATTGCTTTTCTTTCTTTATAAAAGTAACCACAGGACTGTGAGTAGATATTTCTTGAGAGCTTTAAGAACCTCAATCAGTTTAACAGCTGGAGGAAGAGATATCAGTTACAATGAAGAGTAAAATCTTTATTTCATGGCAAGCGCCTTCCCTTTTGAAAACACTGTTCTAGTAAATCATATTTTGCACCGCTCTTAGAAAGACAGGTTGCTGGGCTGGCGTGGCTCAGTGGTTGAGTGTCGACCTATGAACCAGGAGGTCATGGTTTGATTGCCAGTCAGGGCACATGCCTGGGTTGTGGGTTAGATCCTCAGTGTGGGGCATGCAGGAGGCAGTCAATCAAAGATTCTCTCTCGTCATTAATGCTTCTATCTTGTTATGGAATTGGCGTGGAAGAAGACAGTTGAACACTTGGGAGGTACAGGAAAGTAAGCCTTTATTCAAATCAGTGCTGCTGGTTCAAGGGACTCAAAGATCCAGATCCTGAACAACTTAGACAATGAGATTTTCTCCTTATATATTTCTGAGTTTCTCTGTTTCTTAACTAACAAGCTTCTGTAGTGGACTCTCACAGCCCCCCTCAAGTCAGTTAGATGGTTAATTTAGATTGTATCTAATGACCATCCTGGATGGCGTCAGTGACCTCCCTCCAGTTAAGTTGTTACATCAGCAGTTCTCAACCTATGGGTCGCGACCCCTTTGGGGGTCAAACAACCCTTTCTTTCACAGGGGGCACCTAAGATTATCAGAAAACCCGTATATAATTACATATTGTTTTTGTGATTAATCACTATGCTTTAATTATGTTCAATTTGTAACAATGAAAATACATCCTGCATATCAGATATTTACATTATGATTCATACCAGTAGCAAAATTACAGTTATGAAGTAGCAATGAAAATAATTTTATGGTTGGGGGTCACCACAACATGAGGAACTGTATTAAAGGGTCATGGCATTAGGAAGGTTGAGAACCACTGTGTTACATCCTTGGTTTATGGCCCTTGTAAATTGTAAGTTTTTATTCCATAACCATAATCTCTAAGGTTAGTGAAAGTTAAATAAGGCTGCTGGAATAGGGTCCAGATGTTTTATCTCCCATTTGAAAGAGAAAATAAAGAAAAAGAAGGAACATTCAGAAAGGAAAAGGCAATTTACTGTTCTAGGTGACTAAAGGCATTAAGAACATGGTTTTACTGGTGTTTCATTTAATAGAAAGTTCAAAGATCTCTGTGATGAGGATTTCAAATTGAACTCTTTAATAAATAAAAAATATAGCATAGGGAATATAGTCAATAATATTGTAATAACTATGTGTAGTACTAAATGGGTACTAGATTTATCAGGGTGAACCTTTCATAAATTATATAAATGTCTAATCACTAGGTTGTACACCTGAAACTAATATTGTAATGTCAACTATAATTAAAAATAAAATTATTAAATAAAAAATAATTTTTTCCTATGTAATCTATTTAAAAATGAATTTGTATACTCCTTACATAGTTAAAAGGACTTTGCAGATGTGAATAAGTTAAAGATTTTGAAATGGGGAGGTTTTCATAGATTATTCCTGGTAGGCCCAATCACAAGGGTCCTTATTAGAGGGAGGCAGGATGCTCAGAGGACTAAAGAGAGGATGTGAAGAATGAAACAGAGATTAGAGGGGAGAGAAGACTATGCTGCTGACTTCAAAGTTGAAGGAAGAGGCCAGGAGCCAATGAATGAAAGGAATACAGCTCTAGAATCTGTAAAAGGTAAGGAAATGGATTCTCTTCTAGAGCCTGGAGAAGGAATTTATACCTGATGACACCTTGATTTTAGCCCAGTCATCCTAATTTCAGACCTCTGGTATCCAGAACTGTAAGAAAATAAATGTATGCTGTTTTAAGCAGTTGGTTTATGGTAATATGTTACAGCAGCAATTGGAAACATATGCCATTTACAGATGAGAGATAAGAGCATGACTGCTTAATGTCAGACCTGAGATTTGAATATGGACAGTCTAGTGTATCCCAGTTTATTTGAGCCACCAGAACCATTTTGTAAAGCTAGGCATTCATTGTAAATAATAAAAGCATTTCATGAGCACCAGCTATGTACTCTATCTTGCTCTTGGATTGGGATACATAATATACTCTTTC
>NW_006282380.1:44795-47840 GCF_000327345.1 Myotis davidii
AGACTGATCCAGAGCCCTTGATTTCCAGTCTCCTTATGACAACCTAGATTTTGCTGACAGTTTCCTGCTGTGACCATATGCATGCAGAACCAGCCCAGCCCAAGAAGCCTGAAGAAGTTTATTTAACAGCAAGTGTTAGGTCCCTACAACCAGTTTCTGCATATTTTGCCTAGACCTGAAGGAAAAAAGTTCTGTCTCTGTGTCTCCTCCATTACTTTTCCTTGCCCCAGGATTTATGTGTGGGAACTTCCATAGTCCCACCTGGGGCATTTAGAAAGTCTCATCCTTATTGAAGATGTTAATAGATAACTTAAGAGTTAGCCAGGTGAGAGATTCAAGTGTCAGCTCTTCTAGGAATGCCAGCATTGTAATAGGATTCTCTCTAAGAGAAAAGGCATATTCATTTCACATGACCCTGAGGTCTAGTTCCCTTGATACTTGCAGCAAATAATGGTTGGCCTAACAAAATTAATAGGGTCTAATTGCTTGCTAGTGAAAAAATGAAGATGTTTCATGTAATTGCATGTAGTCTCATGTGAAGTATCTGGTAACACATATAACCACACTACAATTATCAAAATTAGTAAATATAACATAGATACTATATTATTACCTAATCAACAGTTCATATTCAGCGTTTACCAACTATGCTATATAATAAAACCCTAATATGCAAATTGACGGGATGGCAGAACAACCAGTTGCTATGATGCACACAGGGGGCAGACACTCAACACAGGAGCTGCCCCCTGGTGGTCAGTGTGCTCCCACAGGGGGAGTGCTGCTCAGCCAGAAGCCAGGTTCATGGCTGGCAAGTGCAGCAGCAGTGGCAGGAGCCTCTCCCGCCTCCCCAGCAGCACTAAGGACCCCTTGGGAGATGTCCACCTGCTGGCTTAGGCCCACAGGTGGACATCCCCCGAGGGGTCCTGGACTTCAAGACGGCGCGGGCTGGGCTGAGCTGAGGGATGGCCGCCCCTGCCCCCAGTGCACAAATGTCATGCACCGGGTGTGTTTTTTTCTCTCTACTCCAGAGCCCCATCTAATATCATGCATGGAATCCAGTTGTCATCTATCATGGTTTCCTTTAATCTGGACCAACTCTTCATCCTTTATTTTCTTTCATGACTGTGGCATGTTGAAGAACATAAACTGGTTATTTTGTAGGCTGTGCCTCACTTGGGATATGTTTATGGTTAGATTGAGGTTATGCATTTTTGGGGCAGAAACACCTTGGAAGTTATTGGGAGGTTATATTGGGAGGCACATGATATTGGTTTGTCACATTAATGGTGATGGCCTTGCTCTTAGGATATAGGCACAGAGGTGTTTAAGAATAAATGAAGCCGAAACTGGTTTGGCTCAGTGGATAGAGCGTCGGCCTGCAGACTGAAAGGTCCCAGGTTCGATTCCGGTTAAGGGCATGTACCTGGGTTGCGGGCACATCCCCAGTGGGAGATGTGCAGGAGGCAGCTGGTCGATGTTTCTCTCTCATTGATGTTTCTAACTCTCTGTCTCTCTCCCTTCCTCTCTGTAAAAAATCAATAAAATAAATTTAAAAAAAAAGAATAAATGAAAATTTATGTTTAAATGATTCAAAATAATATGGAGAGAATGATAATGTAAATGTGACAAAATGTTGATAGTTGATAAATCTGGGTGAATAGCACACTGGATTTCTTTGTACTATCCTGGTAACTTTTCTGCATGCTTGAAATTATTTTAAAATAAAAACATTCTATAAGATACTTAAAATATAAAATTAGTTTGCCTATCATGTATGTTCATTTAATGAAAGGCCTTTATCTCATACAGCTTTTCCCCCATAGTCCTATGGACTTGATTACTGTAATAATGCCTTGTTTTTAGCCAACTATATATATAAAAGCTTAAGCAACTGTTATGAAGAAACAACTGGAATGACTGGAATAACCAGTTGCTATGATGCATACTGATGACCAGGGGGCAGACGCTCAAGGCAAGAGCTGCCCCCAGCCTTCAGACCCCAATCGCTGATGGGGCTTGCCGGCCAACCTCCCAGTCCCTCCCCCCAGCTGGCAAGCTTCAATCACCTGATGGGGGTTAGGCTCCCAGGCTGGGATGGGGAACTGGGGGTGGGTGGTGGTGGATGTAGCCCCTTTCCCAGGGGGGCCAAGGGCCGGCTCCTTCCTTGCAGCTGGCAGGCAACCTCCCAGGTCCCTCCCTTGTTCCTCCCCTGGCTGGCAGGCCCTGACCAGCCTGCCACCCGCCTGTTGTGGTGGTGGTTGACCTCTCCCCACTGCTGGCAGTCCCTGATTGCATGATTGTGGACTGCCGGCCAACCTCTTGGTCCCTCCCCCAGCCAGCAGGTCCCAATCATCCAATCAGGGCCAGGCCCTGGGCTGGGATAGGGAACCAGGGGTGGGTGGCAGTGGACATGTGCAGCGAGGGAAGGAGGTGGGGGGAGGCAGGGAGGTGGGGAGGCAGGGAGGAGGGGTACCGCATGGTGGCAGTGCACAGGGTGCTGAGGGAAGGAGGAGGTGGAGAGGCAGGGAGGCTGGGAACCTGATTGGCCCTGATCACCAGCCAGGCCTAGGGACCCCACCTGTGCATGAATATCATGCATCAGACCTCTAGTGTAACTATAAACACATATTATCTTGATTTCTCAGTAAATTTTATATATATTGTTGATGGGATTTTGTTATTTTATAACATTACTAGAGTCCTGGTGCAGAAAAATTTGTGCACTCAGGGGAGGGGATTCCTCAGCCTCGCCTGTGCCCTCTCACAGTCTGGGACCCTTTGGGGGATGTCCACCTGCTGGCTTAGGCCCGCTCCCTGGGGGATTAGGCCTAAGCAGGCAATCAGACATCCCTCTGGCAGCCCAGGAGCCCTTGGGGGATGTCCATTTGCCCGCGGGGAGCATGCCTAAGCTGCAGTCGGACATCCTTAGTGCTGCTGAGGAGGCAGGAGAGGCTCCAGCCACTGCCGCTGTACTGGCAGCTGTCAGCCTGGCTTGTGGTTGAGCAGAGCTCCTCCTGTGGTAGCACACTGACCAACAGGGGG
>NW_006282380.1:48001-55048 GCF_000327345.1 Myotis davidii
ACCCCCTTGAGGGTGGGGGGGTCCCCACTGGGGTGCCTGGCCAGTCTGGGTGAGGGGCTGAGGGCCATTTTCATGCTGGCCAAGACCCCTGGTGATGGAAGCTACCAGCCTCTCTTTTTTTCTTTATTCTGAGATGTATTTACCTTCTATAATTGAAACTTTGCTGCCTTCAGTGGAGCTCAGAGCTGGCCGCGGCAGGCGGGAAGCTTGGCTTCCTCCATAACTGCAGCAACCAATCCTTCTGCTTGCTCCAGCTCCATGGCTGCCTGCCACCATCTTGGTTGGGTTAATTTGCATATAGTTGCTCTGGTGGGTGTGGCTTAAGACGTAGCAAAGGTACAGTCAATTTTCATGTTTGTCTCTTATTAGATTAGATTTGGCTACTCATCTGTCTAGCATCTTATTAACCTAAACATTTTTTGAAAATCTGTCCTATGGAAAGAATAAAAGCATTTATTTCACAGCTAAAGAATGTGATATATTAGAAGCTGTCTTCATTGTGTACAGATTGCTCTTGGAATTGAGGGCAGAATAATTTGGGGGAGATTCTTCTCTTTTGTTAGGAAAGACACATTGATAGGCTTTTTTGGTAATTTAAAGTCACTACCTGGTCTAGGAGTTAGAGGCTGAGTCAAAGAAAAGCTAAACTACTGAGTACAGTAAAATGAAATGATGGTGTCCTTGGGTGGAGAAACTTACAGTATTACCTGATTTGAGGCTTGCACTAGGGATTGTGGAAAAGAATATCATGGTAGATAGAAGTGATTCTCATAGAGATGAGGAATAGACCCCAGAATAAGACAGACCGGAATAAGAGAGGACATGGCTAATAAGTGACTTTCCTGTTTATGGTGATGATCTTAGAGAACAGAGACACACAATAATGATTTCTGGTTTTCCTTTTCCTATATTGTAATTCCTCTGTGTTGTTTGTATCTTCAATAAAGCTAATTAACCAACACAACACAGTATCAGCCTTGAATTAATGGTCATCTTGGAAGATAAGGCAGAACCTGGCCATGGGGTGAAATAAGCTAGAAGGGGCTGAGGCAGCAAGGAGAAATAATGATGTGATCAGCAGAGGTGACCCAGAGGAACAGCAGGGAACAACCAGAAGGATATCAATAGTCTAAAAATCCCTGTAAATATTTGAGAAAAGATATTAGACTTCCAGACATTCTCTCAGGTTTGACTTACAGTGATTTGGATATTAAAGGGAAGAAACTGCAAGGCCCTGAAGAACTTGATTATATACAGGAAAGCAGTGTTCATTTGCCACAAATAGATCACATGCAATAAATGGTTAAAAAATATTGTTGCAATGGTTTATTCAAGTCCAAAAAAGAGGGTTGGTGTGCCTACCTTTTACTTCACTAATCATTAGGCAAGTAATGATTTACAAAGAAGAGTCATTCATTGCAGATGAGGTGGATCAAGAATGAGAATTCTCCTATGTGTATACTTTCAAACTTTGCTAATTTTGGGATCATGTTAAAAAATATTTATTTTAATTTAGTGAGATTATTAATTTGTGGTCATTTGTGAGGTTTACTGAAATGCTTTCTTGAGACAGATCTAAGTAAAGAAGTCTGAGAAACTCAACCAACAAGATTTCAAATTAATCACAAGGTTTTATTTTCTCACTGATGTGAGAAGACATCTGTGCACACTGAACTTGAAACTACAGCTAAAAATGTGAATATTGTCATCAGTTCAAGGAAGTGAAGATATTCAGATGCAATGCAGATTTTTATATAATTCAGAGTCACATTCATTTTACTTACTAAATGTCCCTGAGATCAATGGATTAACAATTTTTAACAAAGGCAAACGTTTTGGTGGAAATGAAACCACAATTTTAAAAAAGATTAGATGACTATGAATGACATTTAAAATTTCTTCATTTACTTTGAAATTTAAATATCTATCTCCATACATATATAATTTGATTAACTATCAGTTCTATCAGTGTGATTCAGTTTTTAAAGTATTGATATGGTTTAAAAATGAAACATACCTATCTAAACTGGCAATGTCCACTTCACTGTAGATGTCAAAACTCTCATAAAATATCTAGCAATGTGGCCCAATGATGAGCAATGCTTGGGTCTCAGGTGACTGTATAATTTCTGCCATTAATTAAATCACTGAAATCAAAGAGGCACATGAGTGATGAAAACCCACAATCCAAATAGGTACTCTCTGGCTATCCATTCCACCTGTCCACAGGATATTTTAGCCAATGAAATACCAGCGTTGTTTTAGACTACTCCAAATATTTTTCTCAAATTCCTTCTCACGTGCTGCCTCACAATATAGAGAATAAGAAAATAAATATCAGGTCTCCCTATTTTCTCCAACTTCCCAAACTTTCTTACAATTAACTTTAAAAAAATTCTTTCAGGTGGGAGGGAGATGAAGCATTACTGGGAAAGCTTGTTATTTTATTGAATAAATAATAATAATAATAATAATTTTAAAATGTCATGAATTTTGTCAGTAAAAATGGTGGTATTGTGGACTGAATTTCTCCCCAAAATTCGTATGTTGAAACTCCACCCCCCAATGTGATTGCATTTGGAGATAAATACATTAAGGAACTAATTAAGGTTAAGGAATGTCATAAGTATGGACTCATAATCTTATAGGACTGGTGTCCTTATAAGAAGAGAAAGAAGGGAGAACCAGGATGGTGGCATAGGTAAATGCTGGTACTTGCTGCCTCCCACAACCACATCAAAATTACAACTAAAATACAGAATAACCATCATTCAGCACTGCCTGTAATCTGGCTGAGTGGAAGTCCTACAATTAGAGAAGTAAAGAAGAAAGTACAGTGGGGCCTTGACTTACGAGTTTAATTTGTTCCAAGACCAAACTCGTTAAGGAGCTCATTAAGGAGTTCATTAACTCAAATTACTCTATGAACTCAATGCAAAAAATCATCCAAGAGACAGCTGGTATCTCAAAAAACTCGTTAGTTGGGACACTCATAAGTCAAGGCCCCACTGTACATGGAGATGGGTAGGAGGGGCAGAGGCACACAATGGGCTGGTCTAACACCCAGGTGTGGCTTGTTTTTAATCAGGGGGTATATCATGGCTGCAGAGGTTGCTGGTGAGAAGCAAGGGGTTCCAGCCCCACACCAGACCCCCTAGTCCAGGGTTACAGAGCTGGGAAAAGAAGTCCCTGTAACTCCAGGCTGTAAAAAGAGCAGGACAATGGCTGAGTGACAGCAACGCTTCTGGAGATTCAGGAAGTCCCTCTTAAAGGGCTGACACATGAACTTACATGGTCCTGCTCACTCTGAACTCCAGCGCTGGGGCAGCAGCATTGGAGTAAACAGGGACATACAGGAAGGAACTGGATTGTCTGGCATCAGGGCAGGAACTCAGGGGTGGCTTTCTCCTGGATGGGGCTTCTCCCAGGAGTCATTGTTCCTGTGCTGGGACCACCCCCATCCTATAGCTGACTGGCAGCCATAACTGAGTTTCCATCAATGTGGCCATACTGTTTGCCCCACTCTGGTGATTCCCTGAGACCTTACCCTGTCCAACTTGCAGCCCCACCCAAGCTGTTTACAGTGGCTTTCCCATATGAATGGCCTGTCCTGGCTCAGGCTTCAGGCTTTCCTAAAAATCTCTTAAACAAGCAGCAGCTGGCATCAGCATGTCTCATAACTATCAATGAAGCCCAAGATCCAGCACTAGCACCAAACTGCCTTGTTTCACAGCTTAGCCTCAACTGGGCACTTCTAAGCCCAATATACATAGCAGCCATCTGAAGATTGTAGGATAGCTCCTGTTGGGTGACACCAGGGAGTGCTGACTTTGTACCTTCCTAGAGGCCAGACCCAATGCACCTGGTGGACAACTTCAGAACATACCAGGTTACAACTCTACACATCCACAAGTGGCACATTCAAGGGGCAGACTCAGTGAGCACCAAAGCCACAATGAAGCAAGTCCTGTTCCATAAGGGTATCTCTTGCACAGCAGCTCTCCCACTGTAGTCACAGATGGTCATCACAGCCAATTGTCCTGGAGGTAAACTCCTCCCAGTGACACCAACCACAATTAAAGCTCAACTACAGTAAGACTGTGCACTCAGCCCACACAGGGCAGCACCTAGAGTTCCCAGATCAGGTGATTAGGGAGGCTGAGCCTCTGCATCTTACAGGACACCTACTACACAAGGCCACTCTACCAATTCCAGAAGACATAGTAGCTCTTCCTAACACATAGAAACAAACACAGGGAAGCAGCCAAAATGCAAAAATAAACGTGTCACAAATGAAAGAATGGAAAAATTCTCCAGAAAGAGAAATAAATGAAATGGAAGCAAGCAAACTACTGGATACAGAGCTTAAAACAATGGTAATAAGGTTGCTCAAGGATCTTAATGAGAGCTTCAGGGGACTCAAAGAGAGCTTCAATGGACTTGGTGAGAATTTCAAGGATCTTAGTGAGAACACTAAAGACATAAAAAAGGACCAGTCAGAAATTAAGCATACACCAACTGAAATGAAGAATAATTTACAGGAGTTCCAACAGGAGAGTAGAGGATTCCAAGAATCAAATCAACAATTTGGAATATGAGGAAGCAAAAAGTACACACTCTAAGAGCAAAATGAAAAAAAATCCCAAAATATGAAGATGATGTAAGGAGCCTCTGGGACAACTTCAGGCATGCCAACATTCACATTATGGGGGTGCCAGAAGGAGAAGAGAGAGAGAGATAATGAAAACCTATTTACAAAAATAATGATGGAGAACTTCCCTAACATGGTGAAAGAAATAAATATACAAGTTCAGAAAGCACAGCGAATCCTAAAAAAGAAAAGAACCCAGAGTCCTACAATAAGAAACATCACAAGTAAAATTCCAATGGTTAAAGACAAGAGCAAATCTTAAAGCAGCAAGACAAAAGCAGTTAGTTGCCTACAAGGAAGCATCCATAATACTATCACCTCATATCTCAACAGAACTTTGCAGGCAGAAGGGAGTGGCAAGAAATATTCAAAGTGATGAATAGCAGGAACGTACAACCAAGATTACTCTACCCAGCAAAGCTATCATTTAGAATTGTAGGTCAGATAAAGACCTTCACAGACAAGAAAAAGCTAAATGAGTTTATCACCACCAAACCAGTATTACATGAAATGTTAAAGGGTCTTCTTTAAGAAAAGAAAGAAAAAGAAAAAGAAAAAGAAAAAGAAGAAAAGATTTTAAAAAATGGACAATAAAATGGCAATAAATACATATCAACAATTTAATCTAAAAATCAAAATAAATGAACAAGGAATCTAATGAACAAAATAAACTGATGAATAAAATATAACCAGAAGTATGGAAACATCAAACAGACTGACAAATCTCAGAGGGAGGGGGGATGCAGAAGAAATTAACCAAAGAATTTATATGCCCATATGCATTACCTATGGTCACAAACAATGGGGTGGTGAAAGCATGTGGCAGGGCAGGAACTGGATGGAGGAGGGCAATGGTGGAGAAAAAGAGAGAGATGCGTAGTAGTATCAACAATAAAAACTTTAAAAAATAGAATAACGAGATTGCCAATCAATGAAATCTATGGTGTATTAAAATGTGCAAATGCAATGGTGTATCCATGAAAATGCCATGGCTTTGGATCGTTGATTGAAACAACCTAGTTTTCACAACTGAAAACGTTTACAACAATGTTATCCAATCCACTGCTGTAAATCCTTATACACATATCCCTCATCTTTCTTCACTATCCAAAATTTTTTTCTTCTTTTATCTTTCTATTGTTATGTTGCTCTTTGCTTGATTGTTGAGTATATTGTTTTTTTTGTTGTTGTTGTTTCTTTGTTTCGTGTGTGTGTGTGTGTGTGTGTCTGTGTGTGTGTGTGTTAGGACTGGTTGTGAGGCTGTTTTGCTTTTTATTTTTATTGCTGGTTTTTCCCCTCCCTCCACCCCCTCCACCTGGGTTTCTTTGTGCTTCTGCTTTCTCCACCCCCGCCCCCACGGTTATTTTTGTGCTTCTGTTTTCCCTTGCCTCTCTTGATATTATTGGTGGTTTCTAGTTTGCATTCATCTTCAGGGAGCTGTTGCTGGAATTTGTTGGGATTAGTGGCGGTTCTATAAGAGTTTTCTCCTCATATAAATAGTCTCTTCACCTCTTCTACTTCACCTTCTCTTTTCACTCTTTTTTTTCCTCTTTTTTTCCCCCTCCTTTTGCCCAATTTCATTTTTGCACTCCTTTTTTTTACCTACTTTTCTTTTCTTTTCTTTTTTCTCCTTTATCTTTCTCGCATCTTACTTCCTTATCCTCTAATTCTCCTAATTCGGGTGGTCATCTTTATTTGGGGTTATTAATATCGTGAATATATTTGTGTTTAGTGCCTGGTACGTGGTGCCTTGCTGTGTTGTATTTTGTGCCTTTAAATCAATGCAGCAGATCCAAGCAACAGCAGCCTCCTGAGCACCACACCCTCTGTATGAGGAACAGCAGCTGTACGTGAAGCCTCCCCCCATCAGCCAGAAGAGCCACCACAGCTGTGAACAGCACCCACCAGAGGAGCTGCTGCCAACTGAGGAGCAGCTGCTACTGCAACCGCCCGAGGAACAACCACCGTCCAAGGAACCACTGCCTCCCAGGGAGCAGCCACCAAATGACTCAACATCTAGATATGTCTGTGAGCTCAAACATGGGTAGACAAAGAAACCCCCAAAGGAAAAAAAGGAGGACTCGCCATAAAAGCAGCTAAGTGATACAGAGGGATGCAACATGACAGAAAAAGAATTAAGAATAAGGGTCCTAGAGTGCATAAATCTGATGGAGGAAAAAATCAATAACATATGCAAGAAGCTACAAGAAACAGATGAAAAAATCAACAACTTAAGTAAGACCCAAGAAGAAATTAAGCGCGATATAGCTGCATTAAAAAAACACCATTGAAAGTATCAACAGTAGACTAGGAGAAGCAGAGTACCAAATTAGTGAATTAGAAGACAAGGAAGCAAAACACATCCAAACTGTACTGAAATTGGAGAAAAAAATTAA
>NW_006282380.1:62604-65574 GCF_000327345.1 Myotis davidii
GGGTGGTCAGTTTGCTCCCACAGGGGGAGCTCAGCTCAGCCACAGGCCAGGCTGCCAGCTGCCAGTACAGCGGTAGTGTTGGGAGCCTCTCCCACCTCCTCAGCAGCATTAAGGATGTCTGACTGCAGCTTAGGCCTGCTCTCCGCTAGCAAGTGGACATCCCCCGAGGGCTCCCAGGGTGCCAGAGGGATATCTGACTGCCAGCTTAGGCCCGATCCCCCGGGGAGGAGTTCTAAATAAGCAGCTGGACATCCCACAAGGGGTCCCAGACTACGAGAGGGCACAGGCCGGGTTGAGGGACACCCCCCTGCCCAGTGCACAAATTTTTGTGCACCGGGCCTCTAGTAAATATATATCTACCAACAACTGAATCTAAAAATAAAAATAAATGAATAGGGAATCTAATGAACAAAATAAACATGAATAAAATGGAACCAGAGTCATGAAAACATAGAACAGACTGACGAACCTTGGAGGGAAGTAGGGAGAGGGGAGGAGAGAGATCAACCGAAGATCCTATATGCATATATGGATTACCTATGGACACAGACAATAGGGTGAAGACATGGGTGGGATGGGTAAGAACAAGGTAGAAGGGGAAAAGCACAGTTTCCAGCTCTGTAGCAGTAATTTCCATGTGGTTTCAAACACTTTTCTACAATACTCTGTAATACTCTCAATAATAAAGTTTTTTATTTCAAAAAGAAGGGATAGAGTTACCAGAGAGCTGCCCCTCTCTCTTTGCATATGCACAGAGAAGAGACCATTGAGGACACAGTGAGAAGGCAGCCATGTATAAGCCACTAGGAGAGTCTTCATCAGAAATAAATTCTGATGCCACCTTGATAATAGAGTTATAGTCTCCAGAACTGTGAAAAAGTAAATTTTAGTTATTTAAGCCACCAAGTCTGTGGTATTTGGTTATGGCAGCCTGAGAAAATTAATACAGGCAGAGTAAGGATATCCAGGGGCCTTTCCATTCTAGAATCATTGAAAAGCCTGAGAGAAACTGTTAGGTTAAACCATATCATAACTGTGGAAGATAATAAAAGTTTTACAGCAACTAAGCAGATAGTTAACTACGAGAAAGGTCACTAAAACACAATAGCAGAGGTTTGTGGCAATTTTACTTACCCTTGTCTCATCCTCCTCCCCAATGTGGCAGTAGTGATCTGGAATACAGCAGCCTGTAGGTATCTGATTGTAAAAGGACCAAAGCAGACTTGCTTCCGAAGGAATAGTGTGTCTGTTTTGACCGGTGTTGGGGGTTCCCTGTATCACTAACAAAGGTACTTGACTTTGTTTCCCTTAAATTAGAGTACCCTCACAGTGGAGATGTGGCTATGCAAAGTTCCTTCATCAAAAATACTGAAGGGAAAACCACTCCCACCTTGGGTAAAAAATAACAATTGGGGAAAACAATATATATTGACAGCCTGACAGGAAAAGCCAATATATGAGATTCTTTGACTAATAGGATTTGACAAGCTGTCCTGTAGACTAGGGAAACTAGAAGGCCAGGCACATGTCCAGGGAAGATGCATACTCAGAAAAGACCTAAGAAAACCATAAGTTTACACAGCTGGCTGATCTTTAGGCTCTGAGCAAGTAGGAAGTGATGGTTATGACAGAATTGTAAATGGCCTGCCTAAAGATTGAAGGATTTCCCAGCTGGCATGACTCAGTGGTTGAGCATTGACCTATGAAATGAAAGGACGAGGGCTATGCTCTCCATCTTGCCCCGGATCCTCCATTTTTGGGCAGCTGCCATTAGCCATGTGCTCAGCAAGGAGCTTCTTCCCGGTAGCCCAAGCCTTTGCTAGCCACACCTAGGATTTCTTTAAACTAACCAATGATAATCAAGGGAAGTGTGTGCCATAGATATGCTCTGTCCTGTGTGAGCTCACTTCTGAAATTATGTAGTGCCCGAAGCAGTCTAGGTGGATGCACTGCTGAAGGACCATGGGCGGGGAGAGTCGGCTCCCTTTACTCCAACCCCCCTATAAAACCCCTCTCCCCACAGAGCTCACTCTCTCTCTGCCCCTTGCCGCTGCGTCAGCGACTGTGGTCGGGGAGGCGAGCTAGCTCAAATAAAGACTCTATCTGCTTTTTCATCAGACTTGGCTGGCTCCCTGGGGGTCTATTGGGGATCTTGAAATCTCTGCATAACATTTGGAGGCTTGTCTGGGATCCCCAAGACCCTCGAGGGACCCCTGATCTGCAGAATCTGACTGGCCAGGGTAGGTGTCTGTGTGTTGTGTATTCTGTTCTGTGTGTTATATGCTCTGTCCTGTGTGAGCTCACTTCTGAAATTATGTAGTGCCCGAAGCAGTCTAGGTGGATGCACTGCTGAAGGACCATGGGCGGGGAGAGTCGGAAGACATTCTGCTCTTCGGGAGGGATGTGTATTCCCCTCATGAGGGATGTGGCTTCCCCTCGAGAGTCTGAGACGAGGCGGATTGCTCCCACCAGTTGGCGTACGGCCATCGTCTAGTTTTCGGTTTTGCTTCCATGGAGTTGCAAGACTGTACTTTCGGGCCCTTTAGTTGTCTGTGTTTGTGTGTTTTTCTGTAGACTTACTGGACGGACATTATGGGACAGACTCAACTGCATAACATTTGGAGGCTTGTCTGGGATCCCCAAGACCCTCGAGGGACCCCTGATCTGCAGAATCTGACTGGCCAGGGTAGGTGTCTGTGTGTTGTGTATTCTGTTCTGTGTGTTATATGCTCTGTCCTGTGTGAGCTCACTTCTGAAATTATGTAGTGCCCGAAGCAGTCTAGGTGGATGCACTGCTGAAGGACCATGGGCGGGGAGAGTCGGAAGACATTCTGCTCTTCGGGAGGGATGTGTATTCCCCTCATGAGGGATGTGGCTTCCCCTCGAGAGTCTGAGACGAGGCGGATTGCTCCCACCAGTTGGCGTACGGCCATCGTCTAGTTTTCGGTTTTGCTTCCATGGTGTTGGAAG
>NW_006282380.1:65643-66034 GCF_000327345.1 Myotis davidii
TATGTTCGTTTTAAAGTCAAGGGCTGGGCCAAACCTGCTTGCTAACCTCAGGTGTGGTTTTCCAGGGCCGCTGTGGTGAACCTTGAAGCCTAGGGTGCAGGCTCGGGTGGAGCCGCCGCAGGTGCTGATCTTGGTGGTAGTAGGAAATAATTTAAAGTCCTTCTTGTAATTGAAAAGCTTTACAAAATCTAACAATGCGTCTGGGATTTCTGTGCACGTGTAAAGAGAAAAGTGGCTTGAAACTAATGTGCGCATCATCTGATTTCGGATGTTAGATAGAGTTTTGAGCTGGAATCTCTTTACAAATGTACAAAATAAAACCCCAAGACTGATTATTTCCTAGGAAAGATGGCAAATTTTACCCAAAGGAAAAAAGATGCTGGCGAGATTC
>NW_006282380.1:66509-66810 GCF_000327345.1 Myotis davidii
GATTAGGTCTTGCATTTTTGAAGTTTATTCTTAAAAATGTTACTGATTGAGAAATGCTGAATATTTAACTTGCCAGCTAAAAGTTTAAGGTTCGGATTGAATTGGGTGAAGTTGTGTGTTGTGGTAGCTAAATGCCTTTGGTTATTGGTCTGATTAAAAAAAGAGGATTAATTTTATGACCTCAACTGAAATTTTTAGGACAAAAACCAGTTTACATTTAATATTCTATAAGATAATTATAAAACAGCCGTGGGCAAACTACAGCCCATGGACTGGATCCGGCCCATTTGAAATGAATAAA
>NW_006282380.1:67354-68263 GCF_000327345.1 Myotis davidii
TATTTAATACTATTTTTAAGCTAATCTCTTGAATCTAGAAAACCCTGCTTTCCTTAAACTAAGGACAATTGAAGGTTATATGCTCCCTCCCTAAACAAAAGTTAAGTAGCTTATGTCAAAGCCTTTAAAAGGGACTGATAGCAGTAATCCAATTTCTAAAGTGAAGTATGGTCATTAATTTTTTTTTGATGCTTTATCCAAAACAAACTTACAAATGAATTCTCTGAATGTTTTAAGGACATGAAAGGATTTATTCCCTTCCACTATGTGGAAGGCCCCCTGGGGAAGGCACTTAAGCATTCTGTATTGACATCTCTTGACCTTTTTTGCCAAGAGGATTACAATTGTCTACAGCTGTTATCTGAGCTCTCCGTTCAAGCTGAGATCATGAAAAGCTGGTACCATAGATCTGTCTCTTGCCCAATGGCATAAGGTGGGCCCTCTCTGGAGAAGAAGAAACCTAGGTTCCCTATGATCAATGCCGGGGCCCCACTAGCAGGCGAGGGTATCCAAAGGCAGTTACTGGGCATGGAGGCCAGAGGGACATAGGTTAACAAGGTGACAGAACTGAACCTCACATCACCCTCCCTGGCCCAGAGGATGGCTGGTAGTCAATGACGGGTAAGACTCTTCAGGGAGGGGCGACCTAAGACAGGCACAGTCAGGGAGGCCAGTAGGAGAGAACTGGGGGTTCAACAGAGGTGGGGCGCAGATCCTCACCCCCCCAATGGTGCAGGGGCTTGAACACTTGCCCCTTCTGAGGAAGGTCTCTTGTCCCCATGGCTGCGTCTTTCTTCCCCTGCCCAGCCCAGATCAGGAACCAAATAACAAAAGAGATTTGGTCCAGCTGAAATTAGAATCCAGATAAATGGAGGCTTGGCTAACAGACCTTATGTCTAAATCTAGCCT
>NW_006282380.1:68432-73179 GCF_000327345.1 Myotis davidii
GAAAGCGGCAGATAGAGCTAGCGGAAGCTCCCTGTTTGCAAATGTACTGAAAGGGTTCAATACCTGTTGCTGCTGGAAGAGAAGGGGCTGATATCCTCTTCCAGTTCACTCCCTTGGAAGAGGCCTGGTCGCTGCTCTGCCATAAAGGGGACTGGTGGGAAGACAAGGAAAGCAGGGCCCTGTAACTAATAAACAGGGTTAACAAAAGGGCAAAGAAAAGGGCACTCTCCCTGGACCTGGGAGCCATCAGGACTTTGAAATTCTCCAAGAGAAGAAGAGTCTGACTCAGAGACTGGCCGAACCCTCGTTGGGTTAGGAGAACTGGAGGCTGCGTATTGAACTTGTAGACTGCAGTTTGCTGGGCAGAGGTCCAAGCCTAGTGGTTTAGGGGTTAAGCTACCTGTGTTCAGCAAAACAACTTTCTCTTGTGCCAGAATACATTTTAAGGAAATTGGACAGACTGTGTTTATCGCTAGAAAGAAGAACTGGCCACAGTGCACAGCTCTGACAGTGACCTGCAGAAAACTGTGTAATAGACTCAGGTGATGCCTACATCTTCATGGACATGGCTCCAGAGAGACGAGGACAATTTTTTCTTATATAGGAGGGTCAGGAGTGGACTTTAGTCACCTCCCTAAGATGTTTGTATAGCCCTGCCATCTCTCATGTTTAGTAGAAGAGGATTTGGCTCCCTGAAGTGACCATGGTGCGAATATTATGTTTCACTGTATTAATATGTTGTGTTAACCTTTGATTCTCTTACAGGTTTAAATGTAGCTGTAGCTGCCAGCAGTTGCTGTAGACCAGTGATGGTCTACAATCCTTGGTAGTCTTTGGGAGTAACTGGCAAGTGTCCAGTCTCCCACACTGAGGGACATTGTTATAGTTATGTATTAGCTGTCCTGGAAGGTGGTCAGTTACCATTCTTGTGGTGTTTAAGTTGTTAAAACTGAAATATTTTCTTTCCCTTCCACTGGACCATTTGTTATAGTTTGTCTATGCCAGGTCACAAGCCCAGCTCTTTCTGTGCCCAGGACAGCAGGGAGCCTGAGTGGAAGATGACCTCTAACCAGACACACCCGTTGCAGATCACCCTCGGGAGGACAGCGGACCTCTCAGGACCCTTGTAATCCTCCTAATGCTGTTGACTTTTGGCCCTTGCATTATTAACAGACTTTTTTGTCCAATTTGTCAAGAAGTTTATAGGCGTGGTACAGTTGATAGCTCTGCATGCTCAGTACAGGCCTCTAACAATGGTGAAATAGAAATGCAGTCCGTCTCATGATTGAGCTGGAAGTCTCAAGACAAGGGGGGAATGAAAGGGTGAGGGCTACTCCCTCCATCTTGCCCCAGGGCGAGGGCTACGCCTTCCATCTTACCCCGGATCCTCCATTTTGGGGCAGCTGCCATTAGCCATGTGCTCAGCAAGGAGCTTCTTCCCGGAAGCCCAAGCCTCTGCTAGCCACACCTAGGATTTCTTTAAACTAACCAATGATAATCAAGGGAAGTGCACACCATAGATACGATCACATCCTGTGTAACAAGACACCGACTGGTACCTGGCTAATTGGCAGGGCCCACAGTCCTCTCTCCTTCCCTTACTCCAACCCCCCTATAAAACCCCTCTCCCCACAGAGCTCACTCTCTCTCTGCCCCTTGCCGCTGCATCAGCGAGTGTGGTCAGGGAGGCATGCTAGCTCGAATAAAGACTCTATCTGCTTTTGCATCGGACTCAGCTGGCTCCCTGGGGGTCTATTAGGGGATCTTGAAATCTGGGCATAACAGAACCAAGAGGTCACGGTTCAATTCCAGGTCAGGGCATAAGCCCTGGTGTGGGGTGTACAGGAGGCAACTGATCAATGACTCTCATCATTAATGTTTCTATCTCTCCCTCTCCCTCTCCCTTCCTCCCTGAAATCAATAAAAATATATTATAAAAAAAATTGAAGCAGTGTCCCAACACAGAGCCAAGGACTTGGACAGTATATCTTTTCCTTCTTTCCTTCTTTCCTTCCTTCCTTCCTTCGTTCCTATCCCTCCTTCCTTCCTTCCTTCTTTCCTTCCTTCCTTCTTTCCTTCCTTTCCTCCTTCCTTCCTCTGCCTTCCTTTCTTTCAAATTTGGCTGCAGGTGTTTAAGGAAATCTCTGTCAATCAACTAGCTTACAACTGAGCAAAAGGAACCAAGGCCTCATATACTACTCATGGCAAAGAATAGAGTCTTTACAAAAGCAATGTAGAAAAGACACTAAACAAACAACTAGAACCCACAGTGAGCAACAACTAATCCCTGGGGGAAGGGGTAGAATCTAAATTACAAAATGTCCAGTTTTCAACAAAAAATTACAAGGCATACAAAGAAACAAAAAAGTATGGCCCATATAGATGGATAAAAATATAAACTACCCTATATAATAAAAACCCAATATATAAATTGTCCCCTCAATTGGGAGTTCGACAAGGAGTTCAACCGCTTACTATGACGAGTGTTGATCACCAGGGGGTGGCACGGAACATGGAGGGTGTTGACGACGCGGTGCTGGCAGTGGGTGGCAGTGGAGGCATTGCTGACTCTGATGGGCCCTGACAAGACCAGGATCATGGTGGGATGGTGGAGCAGGTGAGTGGGCAGCACCAGGCCAAGGCGGATGTGAGCGGGGCCTGATTGGCCCGCCGATCACCCTGCAGACCGCAACCAGTGGTGGTGGTGGGGGTCGGAGCTGCCACTCAGCTCCCAGGTACTGAAGGAGCCAGACAATGACCAGCAGCGATGGGGGCTCGGGGCCCAGGTTCTGCCCAGGGCCCAGAGGTCAGGTGGGACCTGCCCTTCCATGCCAGATGCTTGCACTTTGATTGCTGGCCAGACCTAGGGACTGCACCTGTGCACGGATTTCTTGCATCAGGCCTCTAATTCTCACACTTGAACAAAGTGTGGTATGGTTTAGGTGCATTGACTCTCCACACAGTCTAAAATCTGCATATAACTTCTTTTTGTTTTTATATTTAATCCTCACCTGAAGACATGCTTAGAAAATGGAAGGAAGAGAGAATGAGAGGGGTGGGGGGGAGAGATAGAGAGATCAATGTGAGTGATCCATTGTCTCCCATACATCCTCCAACCAGGGATTGAACCTGCAATCCAGGTATGTGCTCTGAAAGGAACTCAAACCAGCAACTTTTGTTGCACAGGTCAATGCTCAAAAACTGAACCACTCCAGCCAGGCATGTACAATTTTTGATTCCCCAAAAACTTAACTACTAAGAGCCTACTGCCTAAGTCATAACATAAGCAGTTGATTAACATATACTTTACACTGTATTCTCACAATAAAGTGAACTATAGAAGAGAAAATGTTGTTAATAAAGTCCTAGGGAAGAGAAAATATGTTTAGGCCTGGAATGTATTTATCAATATCATAAGTTCACATCGTTGTAAGCTAAGTATTTCCTCTGTGAGTTTTTTCAAATTATCTGCATATAAGTAGACCCACACAGTTCAAACTGGGTACAAACTTCCAGTTATAAAATGAATAAATAAGTTCTGGGGATCTAATATACAGTGTGGTAATTATAGTTAACAATACTGTATTATATACTTGAAAGTTGTTCGCACCACAACTTAATCCTTCCTTCCTTTCTTTCAAATTTGGCTGCAGGTGTTTAAGGAAATATCTGTCAATCAACTAGCTTACAACTGAGCAAAATGAACCAAGACCTCAATCCATTATGACTAGTGTCCTTATAAGAAAAGGATCTGAAGAGAATGAGATCAGGTGATGAGAAATTGAAGTATAGGAGCTGAAAGCCAAGGAATGCTAAAAATTGCTGGAAATTACCAAAACCTAAGAAAGGCAAGGAAGGATTCTACTCTACAGTTTTCAGATAGAGTATGGCCCTGCTGACAAGTTGACTTAGGAATTCTAGCCTCCAGAACCATGAGATGATAAATTTTTGTTTTAAGCTAATCAGTTTGTGATACTTTGATATGGAAGTCCCAGGATAAATAATACAAGTCCCTTGTAGAGAAAACAACATGTTCAAAGACCTGGAGGCATGAGTGACAAGGGCTTAGTCAGAGAACTAGGAATAGTACAGTGTATTTGAAATTGAGAGAGAGAAGTAAGGCTGACAAGATGAACGGTCAAGATGAATTATTCACAAGCATGTAATTAACCCTAAAGATAAATAGAAGAATCATTGAATGGTTTAAGAAGGGGAATGAGATAGTCAGATTTGTGTCTTACAAGAGTACTACGACTTCAGTAGGAAATGGGTTGGAAGAGAGCATTGTAGGCAGCAGTAAAAGTTAGGAGGTTACAGAAAGTGTCTAGGTGAGTATATAAATTGGTTATTGAAGGATAAGAAAATACCCCATGTAGCAGGATACAAAATTAATGCCAAGAAATGTATGGCATTTCTATACACCAATAGTGAACGAACAGAAAGAGAGACTAAAAAAGGAATACTATTTACCATCACACCAAAAAACTTAAGATACCTAAGTGAACGAAGAAAGAGAGACTAAAAAAGGAATACTATTTACCATCACACCAAAAAACTTAAGATACCTGGGAATAAATGTAACTAAAGAGGTAAAAGACTTCTACTCAGAAAACTATAGGACGTTGAAAAAAAATATAGAGGAAGACATAAACAGATGGAAGAACATAACGTGTTCATGGATTGGTAGAATCAACATCATTAAAATGTCCATACTACCCAAAGCAATCTATAAATTCAACGCACTTCC